>NW_023605866.1:0-40001 GCF_013339745.2 Dermacentor silvarum
TCCAAGGCAGCAGTTACAGCAGGAGACAGCACCTGCACGGCTCTACCGACATTCATCTTTTCAATATTGTTTGGGTAGACATGCTTGCGACTGAGGTAGCGCACTGGTCTTACTGTCAAGTCTTTTTGAAGCTCGTAGACAGCTTTGAGATGCGAAGACGATATTTCTCCTTTTGGCCCGATGTCATGGGCCAAGAACTGGGAGCGCACATTTTTGAGAACATGGCACGGATCAAAGCTTAGGAAAAGGGGTCGCTCAGGGTCACAGGGATGTTCAATCCGATAAGTGAGACAGCCATATCCCAGGAGCTTAAACGCATGTACATTTACTTTATGGTTGTCCGTAACGAGCCTTGTGATGCGAAACCCACAAGTTTCCACTTTCTTCATGATGAAGAGAACCAGCTCATGGAGTTGAGCGCCAGTCAGCCCTTTGGTAAAAAAGTAGCCTACCGGGATTCTGTAGGACGTGGACAATCCGCTCATCACGAAACACAGGAGCGAGTTTGCTAACACAATATCCTTGTGTTCTGCCGAAAAAAAAAAGCGAGTGGATCGTGCCAGCGGCGGGAGCTACCCTGTTTGCGTGGCGCCCCCGCGCGGCCGCCTAGAGCAGTAGAGAGGAGGAAGTACGACGGCGCTGGGAGAGCGTATTGCCGGGCACTAAAGCATAGAGGAGGCACTGCTTGTACACATAAATACTGGGAACAGCTGCCGCCGCGGCGCTATTGGTAGTGCAACGCACGCGTAACGGGGAGGTTCTGGGTTCGGTTCCCACCGGTGGCAAGTTGTTGTTCCATCCGCGTTCGTTTCCTATTAGCTTATAATTTCTACGATTCAGCTAAAACTACAAATAATTTCCCCTATGCTTTCCTTGGCTTCACACGGTTGTGAGTAACAAAAATCGGGCCCCTTGGTTTCCCTTCTTCTCGTTCATTATCTATCTGTCATTCAGTAGTCAGTCAGTCCGTTAGTCAGCGGCGACCGCACACTGATAATGTACGGTGAAACGTAGATGTCACTGACAGAGCTCCAATAATCCTCATCCGGGTTTCCTCGGAGCTGTCGTATTGCGATATTTCCCAGCTGCCCGCGTAGGTCAGGACGGCTTTGCTTCAGATCACACGGCGCACCAGTGTCTGTCTGTCTTGTTCTGCTTGGCCGCCCGCGAATTCGCCTTCCTGGGCATGTCCTCTCGCGTATTTCTCCATTTGCGAAAGGCTGTGCCCAGCGATACAGTACTTTTCTTCTTCTTCGATGTTTCTCTTCCGTCGTTCTGCGCGCCGTCCAGTTGGCGATCGAGTTATCCATCGCCGTGCTCTGCGCAGCGCGCCGTTCGGTGCGTAAGGGAGGAGGCGGATGTTGCCATGGCTGCGCGTCCTTCCCCCTCCTCTTCCACCTCCCGTTTCCCAGGGCGACGTCCTTCAGAACGATGCTAGTGGAGGAGGAAGCGCGCTTAAAGCGTAGGCTTCGCTTGGCGGAGTGGCTGTACCCGCATTTCGTCAAGTATGGGAATGACTAGATTGTAGTGTATGCAGGGATTCACCCTAGGAGTCGGCTACTACAAAGCGAGACAGACAGACATCTGGTGTCTAAAAATACTTAAATACGCTTCATGTGAGTGCCTGTTTACGTACACCTTTTCGGTGAGGGGAGACTAAATGGTTCTTGACTAATGGGTAACTTTTTAATTAGAGCGACGCGAAGGTGAGTAGGTTTGTATTGGCATTCGCTTACGCTCACGAATTGACTTGATAACGCTTTCCGCCCCGTTTGCAAATGGGCGACCGTGTGTAACTCTAAGCAGAAATATTAAATGAGGAGGAAAAGGCAGGAAGGTTGAGCTCATATTCAAATTGCTACCCTATGCTGGAAGGAAGGACAGCAAGTGGGTTCACAGTTCGCCAGTTCCATTCACGGTATTATTTACGAATAAATGCTGCGACCACCAGCTCTATTTAGCGTCGCCTTTCGCACGCGCGCCTGGGCTCAAAAATCACGCGCGAGGCAGTGTTGCTGACTTTCTTATAACCATTAGTATCCATAGTGCTAAACTGGCTTTCCCGCAGAGAGCAGTTGCCCGTAATATTGGGCCAGCACACTTATTGTTAAGGCGGTGATTACTGGGGTGCAAGGTGCATCGATCTTGCTTTCGTGCGTTAAATATGATGGGAAGGAATGTACGCAAAGTAATTAATCAGCTTTTCAGAAAATGCGTCGGCCGTCAATATTTTGAGCAGTGCGGAAAAGCCACCTTTACACGTTTTTAAAGCGTCAGGGACTTGCAGTAGCGCTGCGTAATAAGACATTGAGCTCAAATATCAGCGTGCAAGCTGAAACATGCGCTTGTCTCCCGACACGTTTGTGTAATTGTGAGTGCCCCGCGTCAGCTGTACCTACAATTCTTTCTTTCTCTTCCGATAGTTAACCAGCTACGAAATGAGCTTCACCGCACGCTTTTTCCCCCTGTTAAGCAAGCTTCGCCACGGGGTTTAGTGACATAGGAAGGACAGCGCCCCGCCAGCTCCTCCGCGTGCTCCTACGGCTTCACGAGTTGTGGTTCAGTCACCTCCCTTCGGGATTTTACTGTATACAGCCAGCTACTCTTTAGAGACCGAGCCATTCTGCGTCTCCGGCCCTCTGTTCCGGTAACAAGCGTTGTGTGTTTGCGGCGATTGTGAAAGAACGCGAGAGTCCATTCTCTCGCTGTGTCTTCTGCTGTTTTCACTAGACCTCGGGTTCTTGAACTCCCGTCAGTAATTTAGCCGTCTATCATACGGCGCATGACTTCTGAGAGCGAGGAATTAGTTTGTAGCTGAGATATACCCAGGAAGGCTACACGCTGTGATTGAGATACCCCTTCACTGGGCCGTCGGTGTAAAACGTCTCATCGCCGCTCCTTTTGGCGAAGGCGCTCCCGCAGCGAGAAAGAAGGTGATGCGGCAGTGTTCCTCCGGCGACAAGGCTGGCAGGAGAGGGAGGCCGAAGGGGGTGAGGGCCGGTCGGAAGAGGCAGGAGGAAAGGGGAGGAGGGGGATCGCAAAGGACGCTCTGTTTCCAAAAATAGCTCATCGCGCGCGGCGCTGGTCCCGCTCTCCGCGCGCATCGACTCCCGGGAACTCGGTCGAGCGACCGGCGACGGACTGTGTCGCCGCGGGCGGAAGTGGGCGGAGCACCCCTGGGAGATGGCGGGCGCGCGAGGGAGACAAAGGAGGCCACGATGGAGTCCCGTCTCTCTTAGCCCTTTTCCTTCTTCATCGCCGTGGTCTTGCTGCTGCTGCTTCGGGGCCGTAGTAAGAGAGATGCTGCGCTGGACGGGCAGGGGAACGTTGCGGGAAGGGACGACAGCGGCAAAACGGAGCGGAGAGAGCGCGACATGGCGTGGCCCGCACGGCTGCGGTGGCGAAGGCTTTCCCGCTGCGCCGGCGCGGGCCCGTTGCGTAACCAACTGCGCTGGCCGCCCGCCTCGCGCTCTTGAGGCTGCGCCGCCGCGCGGTGAGAACGAACTCGTCCGCCCGAGTAATAATGTTACGCGTTATCGGCGCGCGTGTCAGTTTGTACGTCAGAGTGCCGGGCACGAGCGAGCCATTCAAGGGCTTCCTCCTTCTGTGCCTGCGCGCAAGTGATAAGATTATTGATTGATTGGTTGATTGAGTTCAGCGTCCCATAGCTGCATGTGACTGCATGACGGACGGGTTGGTGGATGGAGTGTTTGATTTGTGACGGCTGAGTAGCGATGAGCCGCCACATTTATTGGGGAGCCGACCCGGCCGTTGCCGTGGGGCTGAGGAAGAGCTAAGATGACAATCACTTCAGCCGGGCATCGAGCGCCGGGCGAACTTCATCCTCGACTCCAACATTATTATTAACCAGAAAACGCGGGACATGTGTACAAAAGAGAAAGGCGGGACGAAGCATTGCTCATTGTGTATACACTAACGTACATAAATTTACAATCTTGGCGTGAGCGAGTACGGTCCAAGTAAAAAAAAAAAAGTCGCAGGCCTGCGCGGCACACGCAGCACAATCACAGCGTAAGCTGGTGGAGCGGATCAAGAGTAGCTCCAATTTGGGCACCACGCACAACAGGGTCTTCGCGGCAGTCTGTTCGCCTCGTTTTGACGAGAACGATCTGGGCTCGGTGGCATTGCCACGATGTGGTCCACTAACCCGCTGCTGTTCTTCATGCAGGTTTTGACGTCAGTTATCATGCGCATGCCACTGCCTCTTCTTGCGAAATCAACGAGCGTCAGTGTGGGACGATCATACTCGTGCTTCGATGACGTGAAAGCATAGCATGGATACCGGAGTCAACAGGGATTCAATCCGTCCGGCGACGCCGCCAGTGATGGAGCGGATCCTCGACGAAATGCCGCTAGCCCTGCTGCCATCGTCAACAACCATCCAGCTGCCTATAAAAGAGGAGCGACTACCCCTGGCGCACTGTGGGCTCGGTGGCATTGCCACGATGTGGTCCACTAACCCGCTGCTGTTCTTCATGCAGGTTTTGACGTCAGTTATCATGCGCATGCCACTGCCTCTTCTTGCGAAATCAACGAGCGTCAGTGTGGGACGATCATACCCGTGCTTCGATGACGTGAAAGCATGGGATACCGGAGTCAACAGGGATTCAATCCGTCCGGCGACGCCGCCAGTGATGGAGCGGATCCTCGACGAAATGCCGCTAGCCCTGCTGCCATCGTCAACAACCATCCAGCTGCCTATAAAAGAGGAGCGACTACCCCTGGCGCACTGTGGGCTCGGTGGCATTGCCACGATGTGGTCCACTAACCCGCTGCTGTTCTTCATGCAGGTTTTGACGTCAGTTATCATGCGCATGCCACTGCCTCTTCTTGCGAAATCAACGAGCGTCAGTGTGGGACGATCATACCCGTGCTTCGATGACGTGAAAGCATGGGATACCGGAGTCAACAGGGATTCAATCCGTCCGGCGACGCCGCCAGTGATGGAGCGGATCCTCGACGAAATGCCGCTAGCCCTGCTGCCATCGTCAACAACCATCCAGCTGCCTATAAAAGAGGAGCGACTACCCCTGGCGCACTGTGGGCTCGGTGGCATTGCCACGATGTGGTCCACTAACCCGCTGCTGTTCTTCATGCAGGTTTTGACGTCAGTTATCATGCGCATGCCACTGCCTCTTCTTGCGAAATCAACGAGCGTCAGTGTGGGACGATCATACCCGTGCTTCGATGACGTGAAAGCATGGGATACCGGAAGTCAACAGGGATTCAATCCGTCCGGCGACGCCGCCAGTGATGGAGCGGATCCTCGACGAAATGCCGCTAGCCCTGCTGCCATCGTCAACAACCATCCAGCTGCCTATAAAAGAGGAGCGACTACCCCTGGCGCACTGTGGGCTCGGTGGCATTGCCACGATGTGGTCCACTAACCCGCTGCTGTTCTTCATGCAGGTCTGTGAACCAAGGTCTCTTTACGCTAAGAAAACCAATAATTATTCTCTTGTGCAGCTACCGAGCCCGCAGTGCTGCTTGTGCATTGTTTCTGAGTGCCTTTGTGTTATCAGATGCCTTTTGTTACTCTCTGGGGATATTGAAAGTAATCCCGGTCCGGATTACGCCGAATTACTTGCTGAAATGAAGAAGGTATCCGCTGGCCAAGACACGATTATCGCGGAGATGCAAGATCTCAAAAACAAATATATGGCTACGACTGCATCCCTAGAGGCTCTAAGCGAGCGGCTGACGCACCTGGAGGGTAATTACCAAAGTGTTTTATCCATGCAAGCCGATATGCAATCCATACGGGCAGACAGTGAACGAACGACGCAGCTGGTTCATAAACTGGATGCCCGCGTGGATGATGCTGAGAACCGGTCAAGGCGAAATAATTTGATTTTTTATGGCCTCCCCGATCCATCTGCATCAGAGCCATCAAGCGAATCAGAAAAAATTATCTTGCGCCACTGCTCGGATCATCTGAAAGTATCGCTTGACCCTAAGGAAATAGAGCGAGCGCATCGTATTGGTCGGTATTCCCCTGATCGCAAGCGCCCAATTATAGTTAAATTTGTATTCTTTAAAACAAAGGAAGCTGTCCTTTCTAATGGCCGTAATTTTAAAGGCACTGACTTCAGCGTTGCCGAAGATTTTTCGCCGGCTGTTAGGAATGCCCGTAAACACCTTGTCGCCTTCGCAAAAGCTAAGTCTGTGCCATTTTCCCTGCGTTTCAAAACGCTATTCATAGGTTCCAAGCGCTACGTATATGATGAAGCTTCGCAGACGATTAAAGAAGTATAGCAACCACTACGTAACCAAAAAATAAATCGACGCCCCGGAATAGCAGTTGTATCACGTACTTCTATCTCAGTAATCTATACTAACATACGAAGCTTCATTGCAAAACGCGACCACGTGTCTAATCTTGTACTAACATCTAGAAGCAACGTGCTGGTACTCACGGAAACCTGGCTTAGTGACCATATTTCAGACTCGGAAGTGCTGGCTGATTTACCGAATTTTAACGTGTTTCGGAAGGATCGCACGACAACACGAGGAGGAGGTGTCCTTATAGCTGTCAGCCAACAATTATCGTGTTCTGTTGTTGGCGTCACATCCGACTTGGAAATCCTTTTCATTCATTGTCACGCCGCTCCACAATCAGTTCTTTTGGGCGTTTGCTATAGATCCCCTCGCAGTAGCCCAGATTTTGCCTGTCAACTTAGTAATGTACTCTGCCAACTAACTTTTCAGTACCCCAAAGCCGACCTCCTCCTCTTCGGAGACTTTAACTTTCCAGATATCGATTGGCGCAATATAGCTCCGTCTTTAGTAAATCAAACAGAAGCAGGAAATTTCCTTGATGTTTGTTTTAATTTTAACCTTGCTCAACTTGTATCTGAACCAACGCGAGTCACACAAGACACAGCTAACGTATTAGACCTAATACTAACAACTCGACCAGACAGTTTATCATCAATTACCTATCTGAATGAAATTAGCGACCATAAGGTTATTCACGCTTCCTTTCACTTTGCGCCAATTCCACGCCAGAAACTTAAAAAGACAATACATCTTTTTAACAAAGGCAACTACGAGGCTATACGCGATAATCTTTACGACTTCTTTATTTCATTCGAGGCATGCTTTAAAAAACACGATATCCATACTAACTGGCAAAGGTTCAAAGAAAAAATAAATGATCTAGCTGACAGGTTCATTCCAAAGATAACGTTTCGAACGCAACTTCAGAAGCCATGGTTCACCAATTCTTTGAAGAGACTTGAAAATAGAAAAAAACGTTTGTACCGTGCAGCAAACGGCAGGACAAGCACATGCGCCTGGAATAAATACTACGCAGCGGAACGCGCATATTTATCAGCTATTCGGGAGGCAAAACGGTCATTCTTTCACGAAGATCTACCAAACATGCTGGTTACTAATCCAAGAAAGTTCTGGCAGGTGATCAATCCTCGGGGAATAAGCAGTATTGCGTTAGTCAACGAGAACGGTGAAACGGTCGACGATGATGAATGTGCTAATCTTTTTAATACAGCTTTTGTGTCAGTCTTCTCCCATGAACCTAGCTTGTCATTTCCCTCTACAGTTAACGACTCAACTAATGTGATGTCGTCAGTAACCTTCTTTGCCGATGGTATTTTGTCTCTAATTGACAATCTTAAACTAACATCCTCAGCCGGAGTAGATAACATAAACTCAAAAGTGTTAAAAAATACTAAAGATATCAGTGCTGCTTATTTGTGCTTGCTGTTCTCGCAGTCACTCTCAACTGGCATCATACCACATGACTGGAAGGTGGGGAGGGTTGTTCCCATCTACAAATCAGGTGACAAGAACTCTCCACTTAACTATCGCCCCATCTCACTAACAAGCATACCTTGCAAAATCATGGAACATGTCATTTATACAGAAATTATGAAATTTTTAGACGTAGGAAACTTTTTTCATTTTTCACAGCACGGATTTCGAAAGGGATTTTCCTGCGAAACGCAATTGGCAGTTTTCCTTCATGATCTTCACACTAATCTAGACACTAACCAGCAGACAGATGCAGTATTTCTAGACTTCGCGAAAGCATTCGATAAGGTACCACATCAACGACTATTACTAAAACTATCTCTGGCGAACGTGCACCCCGATATATTGCGATGGATTGAAGCCTTCCTTAGTAACCGCTCACAGTTTGTCCTTATTAACAACAGCCCATCTGTTTCCCTACCGGTAACTTCTGGGGTTCCACAAGGATCTGTCCTCGGGCCTCTCCTCTTCTTAATATATATTAACGACTTACCTTTGCATGTATCCTGCAATATTCGCATGTTTGCAGATGACTGCGTCGTTTACCAAACAATTACTAACATGTCTGATCAAATCTCCCTTCAGGAGGATATTAACCGCTTGCAACAATGGTGCGATTGCTGGTTAATGACACTTAACCCAAATAAATGTAAAGTAGTGGTATTCTCCCGCCGACGTAACCCACTAGCTTACCCATACACAATAAATAACATAGACGTAGAAACTGCGCAGTCTTACAAATACCTTGGTGTTACCCTTACTAATGACTTGACTTGGAGCGCTCACATTACTAACGTCATATCATCTTCTAATAAATCTCTTGGTTTTTTAAAACGAAACCTAAAGCAAGCGCCCAAGCATGTGAAATTGCTAGCCTATAAAAACTTAATCAGACCTAAACTCGAATATGCATGTGCCGTATGGAGCCCTCATCAAGCATATCTAATCAACGCACTTGAATCGGTGCAAAACCGTGCCATAAGGTTCATCCATTCAACGTATTCCTATGATGTCAGCGTGTCGTCATTGAAAAAAGAATCCGGTTTGGTCCCACTCGCTAATCGTCGTCGCATCTCAACTCTCTCTCTTTTTTTAAGTTTTATCATACTTCACTTAATCAACCGCCATACATTATTCCCGCTGCCCGTATATCACATCGCACTCGGCACGCGTACCAAGTTGGCCGCCCTCGCACTCACACTACCACTTTTTCAGGCTCATTCTTTTTTCGCGCAGCAACAGATTGGAACAACCTGCCCCACCAAATTGCCGCCATAACCTGTGCACCTACATTCATGCAAAAACTAACAGACCATTTTTTAGAATAAAAAAAAATGTACGGGATCTATGCTATCTATCTGTGTACTAGACGGAATTATGTACCTAATTTTCACGTGTGTTGTATTTAAAACTTGTACTCCGTTTTCCTTAAACTTATGTATAATAAATATATGTACGCCCACCCCTTATGTAATGCCCCTCTGGGGCTTTTAAGGTAATAAAATGAAATGAAATGAAATGAAGCCTCTCCGTACAAAGTTAAAGGAATGGCTTCGCGGAGACAGCTGCAGAAGACGTCTATAGCTGGCAGTAAAGAATCATTATCATTCCCGCCTTTTATGCCTTGAGTCTCCTCTATAAATAGAAGCAACAGCTCAGATTGTTCACTGTCATCTTTCTGAGTTTGTTTTCATCAGAAACTAATCTAAGTTACTAAGCGTAGATTTCTTTGCAGTACTTGTAGCTGGGTTTATTGGTGCATATTCAAGTAAATATATAGGAGCGCAACCCGGAACACGGACGAAGAAAGAGGACGGGACGCCCGCTATATTGTCAACTGTAGATTTCTTTGACTGTTTCCCCGTGTTTCGCCCTCTACACATTTACTGCATTACTACTCTGTTCTCTGCGGTATTATACAATGAAACAACAAGGGCCACCTATATGTCGTGACTGTAACAAATATGCGCCGTTAAGCGCATCATTCCGTTAATCAAGCGAATAGCTTCCTAGAAGCGTTCGGTTTTTCGCTTATATCGACAATCATGGTCGATGACTTCTACACAATTTTAGGATGCGGTCTGATCCTGGGGGCAATACAATGTCAGTTCGCCCACGTGTCTCGTAGAAATTAGCAAATAGATCTAGCCGATAAATGACCCTAGCAGCAAATATATCAACAGGTCTACCGGGAAGCTACCACTTCACTTTGACAATCATCCTCCAGTGGTTTCTGCCCAAATGGTGTTCATGAGTCAGTGCTGCTTGCGCGATCGAGTTCTTAGTGCTCTTGTGTACAGAGATGAGTACGGACGGTACAAGTAAGATGGCGGCGCTTACCTGCAATAGGTTTCCGTAGCATTCCTTGTCTCCGTGCTGGCAGTCGAAGCTGTACCACTTGTTTGGCAGTTCTCTCCTCTGGAAGCAATAGGATTGCAAGAAAATAAGAAATTGCGGTGGTAAATGAAAATTGTTCTTTTTTTTTTTTTCCTGCTAGCCATCCTGAAAAGAATGGTTGGCGGAATGTTGTGTACTTACTCGAAGAGATAATTTAAGGGTTAAATACTTACCAACTACATGTGTGTGTGTGAAGAAGAAAAATAGAAGGGTCAGAACAACCTCGTAAGGGTAGGTGAGTCATAGATAATTCCGTAGTGCTGATGCTTGTGCAGTATAGGTTGTCAACAAGTACTCTACATTTATGCTGGCCAACGAGGACATAGCGATCTCAACGCAAAATAAATTGAGCTGCGCAACATGTCAAGAAAATAACCTCAGAACAGTAATGAAATACTTCATCCAATGAGTTCATTTGACAATCCGGTTTGTTACAGCGTAAAAATAAT
This sequence comes from Dermacentor silvarum, assembly GCF_013339745.2. Taxonomy (NCBI): domain Eukaryota; kingdom Metazoa; phylum Arthropoda; class Arachnida; order Ixodida; family Ixodidae; genus Dermacentor; species Dermacentor silvarum. Next base: position 10,641 of record NW_023605866.1, read on the forward strand.
AAACTCCCTACATTAGCTAATCGCGTGTTTCCAGAAGATGGCTAAATGTTTGAATGTTGAGGGAATGAGGCGCTGAAACCGGTAGTTAAGTCATTGATTGCATACGATACCTTGCGCAAAGTGGTGATGACAATAAGTTTTGGGTTGCACTTACTGTATCCGACGTGAGTTAAAGGTCTGAATGAATGTTACGTTAGGTCCTAGAAATCTGGACACTCTAGAAGCTTGAAATGCAAGAACACAAAAGGAGTTTACCATTTGAAGGAATAAATTACAGCTCAACGCGAAAAGCACCTTCTCCAACCAAAAGACTATTTAAGGAAAAACAACGGGAGACTGAAGGATTTTGATAGAAACTGGCAGAAAGCAACATTTTATTTAGCAGGCTGACTACCATCAGAGAAAACCTGGAAAAGCTGCAATTTTCAGGGAATTTGTCACTTCTGGAAAATTCAGGTAAAAAAACAGTGAATTTTCACTGCGGTTGCTTTGAATCAGGGAAATGGGTATCTACAGTGGTTATGGCAAAGCTAGTGGTATATGCCAGGAGGGTAGCACAATTTTCAAACGAAGCTATGCAATCTGCAGTTAATGGCGTCTTTTGGTGATTCTGTGAATACGAGCGCAGCCAGGTGGTTAAAATATCGTGAAACACATGATTTGAGTCGCATCTGATAGTGCATATCACACCTGATTTACAGCTGACCAGTACTAGTTGTTGAAAATTAAGGACTAGCATATGATAGTAACTTTGCAAGCTAAATAAACGACCATTTCTTCCTCGCGCCTGAACATCCAGTTACGCGAAAACCTGGGAAAACCACGGAATCCGAAAGTGCCAGCATAGTGGAGACATTAGTTTAAATGACATTAAATAGAAAAAATAAACCGAGTTGTATAAGTAAACTGCCCTCCTACAATACCGAGAAAGCCTCTCTTACCGTCAGAGTATAGGCTTCGTAAGCCAGAAAAAGCGGCGAAAGGAAAGGCTGGTGGCGACACCGCCTTCAAGTTTCCGAACCAGATCGGCGTGACGTCATAGATTTTGAAGAAATCTGCTAAGGCCTAGTTAATTTTTCTTTATCAATAAAGACGGATTAACACTGTATCCTAAAGGAAGCGGAGACTGAACTTTGAAAATTTCCAGAACTTTTACTGAGCCACAGGGACTGCAAATACGAGACGAAACATCAAAACCAGTGACGTCACACTGAAGTCACACTGACGTGCAGGCACCACAGTTTCGGCGCGAAACTAAGGAAGAAAAAAATGCGGATACAGGGCTTCTACTTTCTATTCTAGTATCAACGCGAAATGAATGAATGTGGAGTTTTCAGAGATTTACTTTATCAGTCCATAAACGGATTCAGTGTTTCTCTTTAGCATCCTTGTGTGCGGAGCTGGCCAGAATGATCCTTGGCCAGCAGAAATTATTGTTTGACAGCTGTCGTCGACATAAAACACCCGGCACATTGGAAACGTGTGGCTGTCAACTTACAGATGCCTTTCCGTACGGGACGAGCTGAAGCTGCACAATGTTCGGGAGCTCGGCGTACGTCGAGTTGAGCTGCTCGAGGACAAAGTTCCTGCTGTCCGGGCAGTACGTCTCGTAGAAGACCTCCACGGAAACCTTTGGATCGTGCTCGCATGCCTGCGCACGAGAATCGGACGGGAAGAACATGAATACGTGAGTGAGTGGGCGTTTGCATCTTGTACAACACTGCTGGATGTTTCAAAGTTCTGCAGCGAATTGAGTTAGTTGCGCGCGGTCTTGAGGTGTGTCCCTGCGTGCGTGCGTAACCAAAATCGCGTGTTGCATGCGCTGTCGTCGGCAGAATGTTTGAATGGTATATGGTGATTTGCGTGCCTTATTTCCATAGTGTAAATGCGTTATCACCGCATTCGCTAAACTATCTCGCCAAACTTGTGTATTCCTTTGTGCGGAGTAAGATAGCGGCTGATATAGTTTGTGGAGAGAACCAGAATGATGGCGTATCCGCCGCTGATCCATTCGTGCGCGGCCCCCGTTGCATAGATCATGGAAGGATTGGTGGGAAAGAATGGGCAGGACTGTCCGTTTGTCCGTCCATTTCCGCGCCCAATAGTTACAAGCGGCCGTATTCACAAAAACTTCTTTATTTATTTTAAGATACTGGAAGCCCATAATTGGGCTATCGCAGGAGTGAAAAAAAAAAAAAAAAAACATACAGATACACTGGTACAAGTCATAAAATCAGGTACAAAACACTAAAATACAAAGCGTATATATATGAAAGGCGCTTAGAGGGAGCATTCAATAGCCTTCAGGAATTCCTTCAAGGATAAACAGCGGAGTACATTAGACCCTGTCCCTTTGTACATTAAAAGCTCCAGCTTTTAGTGTACAAAGGGGTCTCAGGTAGAGTTGCGGGGTGGAGCCCTCCAATCCATGCCCACTCCACTCCGGAGAGTGAAAGCTCCCCGTTAATTCCCGAAGTACCCGAAATCCCCATTTGGACCATTCCCATTCCTGGAGTGGCAGAGCTGGCCAGCTGTGCCAGCTGGCAGAGTGGCAGTGCTGGTTCATTCCAGTACAAGCGAGTAGTGTAGTTCAATAAAAACAAGTACCACCGAAAATATTTACGAAAAAAATTGTGTTTGTCTTTTTCTCCGTGTAATGGCCGCACCCCAGATTTTCACCTCAAATCTCGGCAAAAAAAAAAAAAAAAAAAAAACCCTGCGTGTTACACGAGTATTGCACCCATTACACGAGTATATACGGTATTTTCGAAGTTTTCAAAACGTAAGAAATAACATCACGTATTAATTTCTTTTTTTGGCGCAAGAACAAACACGCTTTGTGGCCTCTCATATCTTCAGGACATTGTTACTTATTGTAATCTCTATAATTATTAGTCATCCGAGTGAACCAGAGTGCAAAATATTCTTACACCAGGAAGTTCGGACATTGCTCCTGCGGCCATTTGTCGAACTTCGCCGCAGTGCACCAGCGTAACTCAATGGGTAGCATTTTCGAAAAAAAAAAAAAAAATATATATATATATATATATATATATATATATATATATATATATTTCATAAGGCAGCCCGAATTTCAACGACTTCCGGTTAGCAACGTGGAGAGGGTACGCCCTTTTATAACACGTGTATTTACGGCACTTAGTTCACTAAAACTAACAAGTTAAACAACTCAAGTGTTTAACTAAAAGTTAAGGAGGTACACCTATAACTGAAAGTTGCCATCTTTAAATGCAATTCAACTTTGTAACGAAGAAAGATTTCCGGGTCGTCAGAAGTGAAGAATTGAGTAAAAAAATTGACAGATGTAATGAACTAAAAAGTTTGTTCGCAATCTCAGCGCTCTTCCGGGCATACGCGGTCATGCATTATCACATTAACTTCAGAAATGCAGCCTTGTGGCCCAAATAAGATTTTTGTATGCCTTCGCGTGCAAACCAGAAATGCGGGTCATCTATGGCGATCGATGGCAGAGCGAGCGAAAAAAAGGAAACCCTTTTCTCTATTTCTTATGGCCACGGCAGATGGTGCCACTATTGTATCAAATATGTTGCAATACCGATGGGAGGATAATACCGACGGGAGGACACATGTGCTGCATCTATAGTAGGATACAAATTAAAAAAAAAAAAAAAAAAAACAGCAGTTGGGAACAAATGCACACGGACCGCGCGGGGTTGTGTTACTCCGCCAGCCGATCACAGAAGCAAACAAAATAGTCGTCATGCGACCTTTTCAAAATGGCGTCGTACTTGATACGACTGTACTTGTCGGACTTGAACGTTCCACAGTAATAGACGAGTGAAAAAGTATAAAATTACGCGCTTATGATATTATTTCTGTGGTTGACGCCGTATTTAGGTAACAGGGAAAGTTTGAAATACGAACTATTTGCAGCCTCGCAGAGGAACAGTGGCTAGCGGTTATGAAGGCGTGGGCGGGGCTTCACGGCAGACTTAAGTTGTATCCGACTATATATATATAGTATCCAAACAATACTCACTGCCTAAGCAAAATTCATGTATATCATGTCTAAGCAAAATTTTAATTTCGATTCATCGTGGTTTTACCGATAAAGCCCGGCTTCCTGAGCGACGGCGTGTTCTGGCGCAGTATCTCCACAGTGCAGGGGATAAATGTTATCGTGTTTTTGCTTCAGTTTCGTGTATAATCGTGCATAGTCGGTGACGTGAAATATTCTAGAACTATTCGAAAAGTAGTCGGGCTTTCGAATGGCGACTATTCGATTCGAGGACTGAATCGAACAGGGGAGCATTTCATTCGTTATTCGAAAGTTTCGAATACTCGCGCCCCTCTACAGGAAAGAGAACACGCCGCACAAAGCGCCGAGAGATGAACGCAAGAACTAACGTCGGTGGGAATGCGTGTTCATATTACGCAAACGCTTCTGTACGCAGCAAGTCCAACATCAGAGAGAAGTTTTAAGCTTAAATGAGTCCACATTTCTTCGGCAGCAGCGTCCGCTAACTTTTGGTCGTCTTACATATAGGGTGTCCCAGCTAACGTTAGCCATGCTGTTCAAAGAAATAATATTAAAGAAAGAAGAAAAGAAAAACACGGTGCAAGATACAATTTTCAGACATATATGGTGTTCGGTCGACAGATGTCCCAGAACCGAACACCGTAGGTGCTAAAATAGTAGAGTTTTAGCGTCAAGCGGACTGGGCGTTTTAGCGGATGAGCGGAGGCGCAAACGCGAACGGCCTGCACGGTGGCCAGCCACCTGGTGGCGCAGAGCTCAACCAGACAAACACAGCTAATATCGCAGTAACCAAGTTTATCCTACTTTGCTGCTGGTGTAAATTTAATTTGTAACGTTCGCGCCTCCGCTCATCCGGCAAAACGCCCAGACCGCTTGAGTTTACCCGACTACCGGACACGCTAAAACTTCATCTTGCACCGTGTTCTTTAAATCTTTTTTTTTTCTTTGAACAGTTTGGGCTACAGCTTGGACACACGGCATGTATAGGTGTCCCAGCTAACTTTAGCCATACTGTTCAACAAGAAAAAAAAAAATGTACATTGTAAGACCCACGGTGTTCGCTCGTCAGACATCTAACGACTGAACACGTACCGTAGGTCTTATAATTGTATCTTGCGCCGCGTTTCTTAAATCTTTGTTTTCGTTGAACGGCTTGGCTAACGTTAGCTGGAACACACGTACTATAAACGGGTGCTCTGTATACTCTGTATATACCGAAGCGCGCTGCCGTAGGCCCGGACAACGTCGCCGTGTTCGCTCGTCCAGTGGCCTTTGGCGCCCTTCCCGTTTTTCCTACGCGTCGTCGTTCAGTTGCAACCCACTCGATCACGCATGGCTGGGGACACGACGCGCAGCTTCACTTCCCGCCCGCCCTTCACCAAGGCCGGACCAGCCGGCCAGGTGGGCGCGGTGGGGTGCCGAGGTTGTTGCTTTTCATTTTCGCGCTCGCTACGTCACACGAGCACGGCGGCGCACGAACTGGCTTCTTTCTTGTTTCGCCACACGCGGCCCCCGCGTGTGGCGTTTGTAGTACGTCACATTCGCGGGCACCGACCGGTCCCCGCCATCGCTATAGAACTACCGTGCAGTGCTCTGCCAGTGCTACTGGAAACGATTCCATTTTCGCGAGGGTTCAGTTTTCTTTTTTTCTATTTTTTTGACCATTTTCGGGAATGACTCTCAAAAGAAAAAAAAAATAATAAGTGGGTCTGACGAAATCCTGTTTTGTCGGCAAGATCACAGTATATATAGTTCCCAGGCAAGGCGAATGGCCATTCGATTTCGCTGTCTTCAAACAAACTTTACCTTGGCCGGTGCTCTATTAATCATATAGTTTAAGAAAATGGTCCTGCTGAGAGTATTGCATTCTGGGAAATGCTATATAGCACCCGTGATATTGGCGTTATTGTTTTTGCAGTCCCTCAATTGGTATCGCTACAGAACGAACATAAATTTTGACTGGATATGTTCCGAAACGTATAGAATGTCGTGTCGGGTCTTCGTCATCGTCGTCGATTGGCCTATTATACTGCTTCACTGGGTGGCACTTAAAAACCATCTTTTCTGTGGATCTCTACAACCAATTCAATGGATCGTATACATAACTAGCCCGTGAACGTGTCATCCTAATTTATTATTAAAATGCAAGAGGCAGGAAACGGCCGCCGCGGTGTCGCGGCGGCTACGACGTTCCCCTGCTGAGAGGTTGCAATTTCGATTCCCGGCCGCATCAATTAATCAATCAACCAACCAATCGCTCACTCACACTCAATCACTTAATAAATCACTCGCTCATTCAATCAATCGCCCACTCACTCACACAGTTAATCAATCAATCAACGAACCAATCACTCAATCAATCAATCGATCAATAATTTTCGATTATGATGAACACCGTAGTGGGGGACTGTGGATTAATTTTGACCACCAGGGGTTCTTTAACGCGCACCTAAATCTAAGTATACGATCGTTTTTGCATTTTTGCCGCCCATCGAAATGCGGCCGTCGCGGCCGGGAATCGAATCTGTGACCAAAGGCTAGGAAGCCGAAACAACTCGCAGCGTACACGTGTTTTGCAATCACAGCGCTACATGCACTAAACGAAATGTACAAAACTAAAAGCTGTGAATGGAACGCACAACTCCCGTGCTTAATCTTATTCGTTGAATTGCGTCGCGCTGTTATTGCAAACTGGAAACTTATATCGACTCTACAAACTTTTTAAACGTTGATTGCATTCGGGGCGAGTAACATCTCATCGCAGTGCGCCTTCCGCTGGTTTTATATTTGCCTCGAGCGCACAATTTGCCTCTGAGCGCACACTCGGCGTCCCAAACAACGCAGTACTACGTATACTAACTGCGCGCTTTCAGTCGAGACGACGTTATGGGTCCTTCGGACGGGGCTATGAACAATGCGCTGCGCGGCGGAAGACGAAGAGGAGGGTCTCCCCCGGCCGCAGTAATGACGGCGCACTCGGCTGACTGCTTTTGTGGAACAGCTGTCGTGACTATGCGAGCGTGAGCGGCGAGCATTGGGCCGAAAGCATATACAGTTGCTCCGCGCGCGTCTGGACTCAGGTCTGCTGCCCCATCCGCGAATGCGAAGTTGACGGGGTTGGCACAAACACGCGCTTACAGTGCGTGGATTGGGGGAAAGAGGGGGGGGGGGGGGGGTAGGGGAACGAGGATGTCCCAGAAGTGCAGTTTTTCGATGTCGCATCGAATACCGGGCATATATATATTGTGATGTGGAAGAACGGCACCTGTCAGGCGTATCCGTTGGAATGAATTTTCAGGATGACACCAGTTTGGAGGTATGCGCCATCAAACTCGCCGTAAAATTGCACTGTTGTTCTACTAACTTTTTACCAAGATGCCGTTTTATACATTGAAGCACAAAAGTAACTCTAAAACCAAACTATTTCCTCCCACACTTCGGGAAATAATATCTCGAAACAGGTGTCATCCTGGAAATTAACTTCAAGTGGATGGATGCGTCTTGCAAGCTCGCCGGCTACAATTGGTAAATTGCAATATGTGTCGTAGCGTAATTAACTAAGAAGTTCATAGTCAATATTTGTTAATTAGTTGAATATGGGTTTCGATTTTTCGTGCTATTAATGTCCGCCTCTTCGAATAACCCAGCTCAACGAAAATAATTATGCTACCTGCCACAGGCGATTTAAAAAAATTCCGTAAAGCTAAATTTTGAACACCCGATATGTATAAAGGCCAGAAACCCAGATTCAGCTAAGCGGGTATACTCGTAGCATTAAAAAAATATATTTCGGTATACTTGCAGTTACTGGATGAATTACGATGCACACTTGGGAAGCTGCCTATGGACCAAATGAATGTACATTATTTTTCCCCCTTGAAAGTACAGACAGGCTGACATAGCAATTGCGATAACGTACATCCTATATATTCATCCGTAATAGTATATTCGATGAAATTGAACATACTAGATTCGAACCAAAAGTCAGATTAAGAAAAGTTGCATTCTTGTGATAATACGTAAAAAAGAAGTAAAAACGACAGGAGGCGTCAGAGGGGAAACGAAAGGTGTACATGTTCCTCTCGTCATCAAAAAAGGACAGTTCCCGTAGTCATCGCATATGGCTATCGGGGAGTGTCCGCGTAATTTTCATCGCAATGACATTAAAACGGTGACCCTGCGAACGAAACGAGAAGGCAGAAACGGAAATGTTCGATATTGAACGCGCTTGCCGCCCCTTGGTCCACGATCTCTAGCACACGCAGCAAAGACCACCGTACGTGTCGCTAGGAAAACCGACTACACTCAGTGCGAGCAGTTGTGCGGAACGGGTTTCTTTCTTTCTTTCTTTCTTTCTTTCTTTCTTTCTTTCTTTCTTTCTTTCTTTCTTTCTTTCTTTCTTTCTTTCTTTCTTTCTTTCTTTCTTTCTTTCTTTCTTTCTTTCTTTTACCCCGAAAGGGGGAATTCTGCCGGACGCGCAGCAATGTTCGCTCGGACAAGGCGACCATAGTGAGTGCTGTGAAGTCCCCGCCGCCTCTGGCTACGGCCATGCCCTTCGAGTTCGGACTCTCGCTCACTTCGAAAGGACGGGCTGGTCATAGCCATCGCGCAATGTTTAGGCTGTTACGCACGCTCATAGAAAGTCCATACAGATTGTCTTTGGACTCTAGATAGACTGCGCTGCCCCGTTGTACTTCATTTATTGAATGTTTCGAATCACACACACACACACCACGACATCACTCACTCACTCACTCACTCACTCACTCACTCACTCACTCACTCACTCACTCACTCACTCACTCACTCACTCACTCCTCACTCACTCACTCACTCCACTCACCTCACTCACTCACTCACTCACTCACTCACTCACTCACTCACTCACTCACTCACTCACTCACTCACTCACTCACTCACTCACTCACTCACTCACTCACTCACTCACTCACTCACTCACTCACTCACTCACTCACTCACTCACTCACTCACTCACTCACTCACTCACTCACTCACTCACTCACTCACTCACTCACTCACTCACTCACTCACTCACTCACTCACTCACTCACTCACTCACTCACTCACTCCACCACTCACTCACTCACTCACATCACTCACATCACTCACTCACTCACATCACTCACTCACTCACTACATCACTCACTCACTCACTACTCACTCACTCACCACCCACTCACTCACTCACTCACTCACTCACTCACTCACTCACTCACTCACCCTCACTCACTCACTCACTCACTCACTCACTCACACTCACTCACTCACTCACTCACTCACTCACTCACTCACTCACTCACTCACTCACTCACTCACTCACTCACTCACAACTGGGCTCAAGAGTTAACGGGCGAGAAATATATAAAAAAATAGACGTGTTCACGGCGTTTGTACATATGCAGTCTAGACGGTATATATGAGATGACTTTTTTTCCCATAAAGTTTACCCCAATATGTATGGCGGCGTTTCCGGAAAAAAGCTCGTAGGCATATATATGGAGCAGCGAATAGCGGTCAAAACACGCACTAAAGGAATCAAGGAAACAGAGCTATCAGACCTATCAAGGGAACTTTAGAGATTGCCTTTTTTCGCAATTGGTTTTCAGAAAGCCACGCACGAAAACTGGGCAACGTCAGCTCAATTGCCTGAACATCTCAAGAATCGGGGGATACAAAGCACAGTGGGCAACATTTTGCTCAAGGACGTCCGTCTGAATAGATCAAGCTTCACTCCGCCATAAGTCTACAGAAAAGTCGAAATTCATTTCTTCAGCGGTGTCATGCAGTTGGAACGGCATCCTTGACGCTGTTTCGGAGCGCCGGCACTGATAGTCTTAAGAGAGCAAGCCGCCTCTTGCAGTGTTTGCTAAACAACGACTGGATAAGATCGTGGCAAGCTACATTCGTTACACGTGCACGTGCTCGAGATACGGCTCGGGTGACCTTCTGTTGTTGTGGACTGACCGGCGTTTTTTTTCCCCCTCTTCTTTTCGTAAGCACACTTAACCTGTATCGCCCTATCTCCACGACGACAACAGAAACACCCATATTCTGCCCGGCGCTGCAGCGGCAACACAATTGTTGTGTCGTGTAGTGGACGGTCGAAAGTTTCGAGTGCAACTGACGCGTTGCTTGGGTGGCGTTGGGCAAAGGTAACCCAAGTGTGCCAAGTCTGAACGGAAAGGACGCGTTCCTTGTACAGCGGCAGTCCAACAGCTTCGAGAGTACAGTCGGGACCGAATAGTAAGGAACCCCGGTTAAAGCGAACAATTAATGGTGTACTGACACGGTATTTTCGACTGTTCATTTTGTGTGTGCATGTGTGTTGAATGAAGGTCATAGACCTCTGGACCCTAAACAAGATAGTGACAAGCGTCATATCGTTGTAAATAAATTGATATACAGTCGAACTCGGATATATCGAATCTGAAGGGGATCGCAAAGAAGTTCGATATATAGGCAATTCGATATATAAATAAAAAAATATATATACAAAAATTTTCGAGGGGATTTTCCGGCTGTTCGTTATACACAATAATTTGATATATCCTGGTTCGATATATACGGGTGCGATATATCCGGGTTCGACTGTAGTACCTTATGAATAGCCGGTTTCGGTTTTGTTTCCCGGGAGGATGCTGTGTCCTGACGTCACGACAGACTATGTGGTCACGTGGGAGCAGGACGTTGCAACGTTCTTGACACTCGTTCCTGCTCTATCGGTTGCCTCGTGCGTATGCAGCTTCTCGTTACGCGAGGGCCGACGTGGCGGCATAGCGGACGCGACCGAGCGTGCCGGTGTGAGTGTCGAAACGTCGCAATGACGTGCTTCTCACGTGACCACGTACTGTGTCGTGGCGTCACGAAGCAGCACCATCTTCAGACCTTCACTTCAGAATCGTAACGGCACGAAATGTGGGCAAATATTATTTGAAGACCATTTTCGTGCCGCCCAAGGCAGGTTACGCATGCATTAGCCAGCAGGCTCCAAAAATACGGCGTGGAAGCCGAACCTCGGCGTGATGCGACGCATGGGCATTTGTGAAATTCCGGAGAGGGCCATATTTATCTGCGGCGCAGAGCCTACAAATTATGCAACTAGCATCGCTGACACTCACATATATAAAAATAGTTTTGTTTTTCTCGATGTCGGATATATTTCTTTTGCAACATATTGCTTCCTACAGCAATCATTAGATAGGAAAGGGTGAAAAGGGGCGTCCACTTTTTCCTTTGAATTGTTTTTCTTTAGCGCACTATAAGAACGAATTTGTGATACGCCAACTTTGTTCGGGATTTTATATATGACCGGCGTGTGTATGCCGTTTCATAAGTTGGGACACACGCGTGGAACTTTCGGCGACGTCTGCGAGCCTGGAAAAGGAAGGACGTCCGGACAATGCAGAGGGACAATGACCACGACGATGATGACGACGACGCGACGTGGCCACGTCGTACTTTCGGCCACGAACAAAGCGATGTGACAGGTCGCCCGCGCACGCTCTCCCGGCTGTAGCTGTACGTGCCAGGTGGAGGAAGTCAGCGTCGCAAGACGGTGCAACCAGAAACAAAAGAGGTGGGCGGGACCGCTCCCTTGATCGGCCCAGCCTGCGCTCTGCAGTGCCTATTCTGATGCTTCCATAACGGGCGTCGCTCGAGCACAATGCAGATATCGTAAGCATCCCGGTCCATGTGCCGCAGTAATGTGCAGTTTGCTGTATGACCCCGGAAATATGTGTACCCAGCGTTGTGAAAAGTTACGAGTGTGCGTACTAGCCTTTGCGGTCGCTTTTTACGTGCATTTAACCCCTCGTTATAACGAAATCGCTTTATTCGAACTATGGCATTATTCGAAGTCTGTTGTGGTCCCGACTTCAGTGCGTTTTATTTAGACGGGACTGACGCCATAGTCGGCTTAATACCTGTACTTAGTACACAAGTGGGAAATTAGCACGGGACCGCTCGGTGCGTCATGCACGGTGGCTCTTCGAGTTTGTTCGTGTTAACTTGCGAAGGTCACTCCGAGGTAGTGGCAGCTGCTTGCGACTTAACGGCATCACGTGATGGCAACTGACAGATGAGGTTGTTGCTCACAGGTGAAGATGATGATATTTTAACATTCCCCCGCGCTGTTGAAGTGCAAGTCCCGCGTGACGGTAAGTATTTTAGAGAGACTTCGCGTTTAACGAGACACCGCTTGTAACGAAGTCGATTTCCCGTCGTGTTCAATTCTTTGTAACGAGGGTTTACTGTACTTAAGAAACTTTTCTTACGTAAGAGCGTTTACTAATTGGCTGGAGGTCAGGTCACGGGGTGATAACGATCAGCATGATAAGCAGGTCATAGCCTCGCCGATGGACAATCATGGAGGACACCTATATAATGGAAGTTTCGTGAGCCTGCCCGGCACAAATTTGTTACGATTGAAAGCGACTTCAGATGCAGTTTGCAGTTCACAACCGGTGTGCGTACCCAAATACATGTAAGGAACTCCGTCATGGTAAACCGACCTGGCAGAGGCAGAACGTTCACCGTACCGAGAGCCGACCTGGCCGAGGCAGAACGTTCACCACACCGAGAGGTTGCTTATAACGGGAATCGCTCCAAATCCGTGTATAATGAAGCTCACTGACGTTAGTGTTCGTCAAAAAACCCTCGACCATGGCGCCGGACTTTTTGGCGAGCGAGTTGTTGTCCGAAACAAACCAACGGCCGAGAATAAGCTCATTCCAGAGCATTTCCCGAGATGTTGGTTTCCGAAATCTGTCACGAAATAGACCGTTCCGCTGTTTATATCTCGCAGTGCGTATTTCACGCTGAAATAAGCGCAACGCGGCCGTTTTTCGTCGCGAGTTTGCGGACGCCATCAGGATTACGAATAAGTCAGCGTGCTCTGAACACTGATCGGATTTAGTTCTGCAACATACACATATTAAAGGAGTAATTAGCAAATATTTAGTGAAGGCTCAATCGGGCGATTACCGCGCAACTTCTGATGTCAGCAGGCACTGACACTGTGTCGCTGTAAACATATATGCTCCATTTTGAATAGTCCATGAGCATCCTAGAGGTTATCATCGTTGTTATCATCATCACTTTATGTCTACTACAGGGCGCAGACCTTTCCCAGCGATCTCCAATTACCCTTGTCTTGCGCCAGCTCACCCCTATCTTAAGCCTGCGAATTTTCGAATTTCATCGTAACCACCTAATAATTCCTTGCTGTCCTCAACTGCGCTTTCTTTCCCGTAACACCCATTGCGTAAAACTGACTTTGTAACACCGTAATCTCAACACATTGTCACACATTTCTAACACATTTTGCAACACCGTTAGTATAGCTCTACGCATTGCTTGGCCAGTGCAACTGCAGTTCTTCCTCCTACTGTGAGACTCTATATGACAGATGATAGAAGTTAAAGACTTGTAACGCACAGTGAATACACAGTACAGGACCTAAAGAAATCTTGTATATATGTCCATAGTGTATAGATTTTACACGTGAACAGACAGTTTATATACACATAGAGAGAAGCTGTTGTGAAAGGGACCCGCCACATGCACTGGCTATGTGCTGCGCCCAGTCCCAGAATCCGACACGCTGCACACATTTAATGATGCACACAATAGAAAGCGTTCGGAGGGCGCAAAATAGCTCCTGAATAGAGAGAGAGAGAGAGAGAGACAGCGACGGGCTGGCTATTTAGTCTATTCCGAGGGCCGGCCTCGGAAGTATACTGCACCGCCCGCATAAAAGAATATACAGCTCCATTTATGTACGCGTGGTGGCACACGGAGTTGTGCAAGGTGGCTCCTCTATAAGGAGCAACTTGCTACTCGTCTAAGGAGCAGCCGGCGCTGTTGTCTATAGCCGCCGGAATCACGCGTCGAGGACCTGTTACGTGCAACGTGGGAGAGAGAGAGAGAGAGAGAAATGTGCGTAACGGATTGCTTTTTAAATGACAGCGAGGCCTTTGACTCTCTCTTTTCGACGTTTGCAAGGATAGAATAGCGCAATACGCAGGATGCAGAGAGCGAGACCAAGAAACACGAGTGCTATTGGCCATGTCTTTCTACAAGCGTCTCTCGCTTCCGTTTCCGGTGCTGCAGCTTTCTTTCGATGCACACCGGTCGCAATCGCGCGTGCAGTGTTTGCAACACTATGCATGTGTTCGCAATGCTCGTGACCCTGGAATGAAGTGTTGTGACGGCGCTATACGCTCGGCTTCGCTGATGTGCATTCATAATGACAGCGCAGTATTGAAGAAAACACGCGCACAAATAAAGAGAGAGAGAGAGAGAGAAAAAAAAAGACGTTATGGACGGGACGAGCTTTGCATCGAGTACGGCTGCACGAACGGTAAATTTTGAGACAGCATTGAATAATGCGAGTCGAATAGTCTCAAAGGCGCATCGAATGTCAAGTACTTTTGGAATAGTTTCAAATAATGGAAAGCCGTTTTCACCATATTATAAGAACAGTGCGCCGCTCACATCCTGGTATTATTAGCGTTAGCAAGTTTCTGTCATCACATCCCACGTTATGCAGCCTCGCTTATTAGAAACACAAATGGAACATTAGGAAAAAAAATTAATAGCCCTTCCCCTGTCGAGGAAATGGGGGTAAGCGAAGCTTGTGTTTCTTCGGTGTTCCTCCGAACAAATTGCACTGACGAGTACCACGTTGTGCTCGATCGAACCACAACCGGTCACACGCACTGCAGCTGACTCCGAAGTTCCGGTTGAGAAACTCGCACCGGGAAAGTTGGCGCTAGCGTTGCCGAGGCGTGCACCACCGTTGTCGGGTTCCTGGAGGGCAACACGACGCTGACGTTTGGCCTCAACATCCCGCAACTCGGGGTCCGCGGCTCTTCGCTGACGTTTCGCGTGGGTTGGGAAGCCCCCACGCTAGAATCGGCACGTTGACGACGAGCCCTTTCCCGAGCGCGATCATTATGGATGGATTTCCATGGAATTTTTTCAAAAAAATATATCCGTCACGTAACACAATGAATGATCCATAGCCCCTTAAGCAATGGCTCATACCCCAGTAAACGAGGCCTCCCCATTACGACGACAGAAGAGAAGTGAAATTCTACGCTGGAGTGATGAGCGGCAACGGAGCCAGCCGTGGAAGAAGACGACGACAAGAAACGCGAGAGGAGTCACACGAGCGCGTGCCGAGCACTAGCGCGTGCCGACCACCTGTGCAGTTCCAGCTGGTTTTTTAGCGTTACATCGCCGGCGCAGACTACCGTATACAAGGTTCACTTGAAAAAAGTTGCAGTGGCTTAGCTCGGCTATGCCAGGATATACGTAGCGTTAGCAAAGGTTCAGCTGATTATTCTTAGCTTTCCTGGTTGTCTAGATTGTCAAGGATTAGCTTGAGAGCAGCATTTGCGCTCTCCTTCTCCATGGCTATACCACACTGGCAAACGCCAGTCAGAAGCGCAGCGGCTCCAGCGCAGTGTCAGACGGCGACTGCACAGCGAGCGCGCGCCGGCGCCAGTGCGTCTACCACGGCTACGATGTCACTCCTCTGGAATGCGCAGACCGGCGGCGGTGAGTCGCGCGCGGCGGCGGCGGAGTGCGCGAGAGGTGCCGGCTCCGGTGGCTCCGGTGCGCAAGCCGTGAGACATCACTGATCCTTGCGCATGCGCAGCACGGCTCTTGATGTGCCGCGCGAAACGGGCTTGGCTAAGCCAGTGTAGCTAATGCTACAAAAAATTGCAGTTAGGTCGCGTAAACAGGTCTCTTCGTAGAGTGCGAGTGATCGCTGTTTAGCCGGTATAAAGTCTGGCTCCGTGAGCGACGTAGCTTCTCCACTATGTAACTTGTCTTGTTTTATGCCAGTAATATGGCCGCGGAGATGCCTAATCTAGATGAAATATATAGTGCTTTTGCTCCAACTTCGTGTTTGATTGAGGGCAGTTTACGATTGAGAAATATTCAATAGCTATTCGGAAGAATGTTCGTACTTACTAACAGGACAATATTCGATTCGTTATTCGAAAGTTTCGAATATTCGCGCACCCGTATATAGACGCCAGCCCCGGACGACAGCGAAAGGAACACATCTCGTGGTTAGATGCAAAAAGCAGGCGTCTCCAGGATCGTGGAGCAAGTAGCCTGTTCTTCGTCTGCTATGGTAAGAAAAAAAATGAAAAAAAAAAAAACTGCTTTCCTATACCATAAGAGATGGATGAAGGTACAACATCACGTGGTATACCACGTCATGTTGCTGGAACTCTGATGCTATACGTCCTGGATTTTCATGACAACTGGTGGCTATTCGAAACGCACTCTTTTAGTCGTCTGTGAGACACAACAGTGCAGACCAAATTGGCGCCAACGTTCACGAAAGCTGACGGCACGATTATGATTAGGTCACTTCCATACACTGCCGCATGCAATGTATACGACTGTACAACCGGTATCAATATCTTGTTCTACCCGATTTCCAAAAAAAAAAAAAAAAAGACTGAAAGCAAAACGCTAGGATATGGTGTATACTCGTATAAATGCCATGGTGGGTTTAAGCGTTTGATAGACCTAATGCTAGCGATTGTAGCGCCGCCAAGTGGATTTATGTCGAACCCGACCGCAACCGGTTGACCCATGGAACATTATTCCATGCGTTATTCCATTCAAATGAAATCCTTAAGTACCACATAAAGTTTACCACACAATATGTAACGTGGCGAACAAGTGCGACAGCTTTAAGGCGGCGCGGCGTCAGCCTGCGTGTTTTCTTATCCGTGCGTGTTTTCCTAGCGTCCTATCCCGTATGGGTTATGATACTATAGGCAGGTGGATATTTTAGAAGCGTGTAATTTTCTCATTCAGTTAACATCCTGCAATTATTTTGTACCTTTTTTCTTTAATTTAGTGCGAACTTGGTCCTCTCGCGTGGTATCTAACCTGACAAAAAAAAAAAAAAAAAAAGAAATGCCTGAAGTCATTTCCTATAGCTAGGCATGAGGGCGAGGCATAATGAGAACGCTTGAAATTCCATCAAATTTCAATAAAGAAAGAAACAAAATATGCTGCAAGTAAAAAAAAAAAAAAACGAAACGGAAATATACCCACTCTGCGACGAGGCCGACTGGCTCGTGCACCTGTCGGGCAGTCGACGTATAAACACATTCTTTGTACGCGCTGTGATCCGTTCTCTCTACGCTGCATTTCCTTATATGCGTCCCTTGCAGTCTGGACTCGCCTCAGTTCGCGACCTCTCCGCGCACCAGCCGCATTGACTGCCACACAAATATTGGCGTGAAATTGGCGTGAAATTATACGCACAGCAGTTGCCTGTACCGTGCACCATAGTTTGACAGGCTATGCTAGAGTGTTTAGTACCGGTAGTATTAAAGGTAATAGCGTAAATGGTAGCGAATAAGATTTTCTGATTTTCTGCGCGAATAAGTGCGTATTTCTGAATTTAGGTATAAATGTGTCTAACCCCGCAATTACTACTACTGCTACTGCTACTACTACTACTACTGCTACTACTACTACTACTACTACTACTACTACTACTACTACTACTACTACTACTACTACTACTAACAATAATGATAATAAAAATAATAAGCTTTAATTATTACTTGTGTTTGAGCGAAATACAATTCCGGGCCTGCCAAAGCTACAATGGGCTATAGAGGGACAATGCCCGGAACCTGCGGTCCATTACGGGTACGAATTAAACAGCCAGAAAAGAAAAAAAAATCACAAAAGTATATCAGACAAGGCTGCAGGGGCTCATCGACGCTTATTGACGAATGCCTTTGATTTACGTATCAGTAGTGGTGCAACAAGTTGTGCCACTCTAGCCAACGTTTCCACATGGGGACAAGGGGGCCTTCGTCGGGTTCCTGACGAGGACAACTAAGTCTTCTTGTCGGAACATCGGCTCCAGACACACATCTTGTTCGACCACTAGCTGTTTGTCGTTTCAAGCATTCATTTTCCTTCGGACCTTTGGCTCGCTTAGATTGATGCATATGTACCGATATGCTGAATAGATTAAAGTTGTTATTAATATTATTATTACTTTCATGTGCAAATATGAGACATGTATGTATAAATCCAAGGCCTTCCTCAATAACCAATTTAGTTGGAAGTGTAGGCGCTCGCTCGTGTCTGTCGCTCTCTTCATGTTGTTATTTTCTTTTTTTCTGTGCGCTATTTATGGAAAAAGGGGCCAGAGGAAGATATAGTCGAACTGATCGACAGTGGGCGAACAAAGGGAACGTAATCCTGATCTCAACGTTTCGACAAGGGGTCGACTTCACGAAGACAATATATTGTCTTTGTGAAGTCCATGTCGGCCCACTGCCGATCAATACAAATAAAGCAGGCATTTCAGACTAGATCTTAAGTAATTCTGGTGCGGTAGAGATACTATGGTTTTCGGAGGTTCATTATTTTTGCTAGTCGACGTAAGGAATGGTTTTGATTAACGATTGATCGCGTTATCTAAGCGTAAGTCTCCAATTAAAGTTTCAATAATTCCTCTAGGACATACGTTGCAGTTCGCCAAGTGAAGCCGGTGATTGATGAAGGTGTGTCTTAATAAGAATTCCGAAACTGTAGTATCAGTTTCGAAATATGCGTTCGCCAGGTAACGGCGAAAGTATATAGCTGCGTTCCACTTACTATATTTCCAGAGTCGCTCTTACGCGTTGAGGAGCAATACTATATATGCGAAACTCCCATGCATTTCGTTGTTGCAACTTCGTGAAATTCATGCGTGAATGAGACTGCGCGATCAAGCAACGGTGTTATGTGACTTAAATTCTATTTTATGATTTTTGTGCATTTAGCCTTCGTATATGTATAATGGGTATAAATCTTGTTCATTTCGTCCTCTTTACGCAGGCATTAAGAAACAAAGTGAAAAAAAAAAATCTGCAGATTCAACACATCCAACGCACGAGTTAGAATCAATGTGAAGCGGCTAATCGGATGGTATTAATTTACCCATTTCATTCCTGCGTCTTTGACGTCACGAAAACTGGCGCGCATGCGCTCTCGCTCACCCGTTCTACGCAGTCTGACACATGCGGCGATCATCTCAATGAACTAGTTAGCTAGACCATCCTCCTCCCCTAGCTAGATAATCTCAAAGAACTATAGAAGCATACGTACGTTTATGGCCTAATGGTTAGAGCATCCGGCTGCTGTGCTGACCCAAACAATCGGACACGTAATTCAACTTTTTTCTTTTTAATTTAAAGTATGAACTATTCAGCAAAGACAGCAGCAGCAGCAGCAGCCACGGTCAGGATAGTGTAGGAAAGTTCACCTAGAAAGCTTCGCTTTACAAAAGTGTGACCAACCGAGCACTGCAACCAAACGTGCTCTATAACCCAACGCCCAAAGAATGCGAGGTCGTTGCCCCCCCCCTCCCCCCCCCTTTTTTAGAAGACCCTCTCTCCCTCCATCTGTTTCGTAAACGCACACTCAAACTACGCGCACTATCACTTTTATAGCACCGGTGTCTCGAGCACTCCCCGTTCGCGTTCCACATCATGCCGGTTGAATGAGATTATGAGACGAAAACGGACGTCCTCGCTGCCGCGTCGACTAGAGCTATAGATGAAAAAAAAAAAAAAAAGCATCGCGCGATATCGAACCAGTTCCTTATCGGGCGGCGGTCGCCGGGGGATCGCCCTTGCATGTCTCCGCATTTGCGACTCAACGACGCCGCGGCGCCTGGCGAGGCGGATGACTTTACCGGACTCGTCTTCCGAACCCGCCCTCTCTTTTTTTATGCCTTGATGGACCCGCTTCCAGACCGGTGTATCCGTTCGCGAATCTCTGTTATGGATTCTCGGCTCTCTTGGTTGTGTTCATCGGCTTCGTCTGTCGGAACGAGTTCAATCCATATAGGCTCGCCTCTTTTTATTTTTTCACTTCACTTTAGTTCATATAGACTTTTTTTGAAGGGAGGCCCACCCGCGTGAACGATCACTGAGTCGATCGGATGAGTCGTTAGATTGCATGCTTTTACGAGCGTGCTGTTGTAAACGTGAGTTTCATCTTGTCCGGACACGTGTTACGTCGGCGTGGACGGTAACAACGCTGGTGGGAACACCTTGAGACGATTTGTCCAACTACAACGCGTTACATACAGTTTAGTTTTCCATGGATGTTCTCGTAGGAAAATAATAATAATAATAATAATAATAATAATAATAATAATAATAATAATAATAATAATAATAATAATATTCGCAGTATCGCCCGAAAGGCACGCCATCGATTGCGATAGAAAAGTAGTAGACAACTATACGAAGTAAGATCGAATAGTGGTTTTATCGGCCGTATAAGCTTGTAAACAGTCGCTTACTAACCAAATTAACTAGCGTGGTGTCGCGCGCGCACAAGCAAACATGAACACATCGCACTCGATGATCGCGCACACTCGCTCTCAAAACGCTGGAGTGAGAAAGCTCGACAGCAGCATCGAGCGTATTGACCTTCGTGCTACCTCCGGCTTCAACGCGAACTGAGCGGCGAGAACACATGCGCACAATGAGCACTTGGCGGACTCTGTCCCCATCGCAGATCGCTTTCAAGATGCCCCCCTCCCCCCCTCCCCCTCCCCCCCCTTCCGTGCCTTGCGGGCGACGGAAGACGGCGCACTTCCTCCACGCTTTCCTCCCTTGCGTGCGCGTGATTGAGCCTCCTTTGGCTCACCCTCGCACGCTTTCACTCGCATATACAGCATACGGTTCGCGGCGACGATGTTATCGCCCTTGCACTTTATACGGAACATCACGACAACGGCGACGGCAGAAATGAGCCTGAAGTGTCCATATAATTTGCTCTCGCAGTAAAAAAGATGCACGTTAACGATTACGTCCCCGTCGATACCTTATGTCAGCAGCTAAGTAGAATGTGATTGCTCACTGCTATAATAGCTCGGCATCCTCTCTGGTTTTCACTCTGTGCCGTAAGATGGCGCCAGCAACGCGGCCGCTCGCGTCTGCGTCTCCGGTATCCCGGTATTTTCTAATCTTTATATCGTCGAGGTGCGCGTCGTCGTAGTTGCGTAAGCTTTTGGCGTTACTGCTCTGTACCTGGAGCGACACTTTTTGTGTGCTAGCTTCCTCCCAGGAGGGGTGAATGGGCGGTGTTATTTCAGCGAGCGATAAACAACTCTGATAACAAACGAAATGTGTCACCGAAAGTGATTTGGCCGCGTGCGGCCAGCGCACGAAATAACGACCGGGGTGTTATAACGTTCGCCTCGCTGCACCTCAAGTAATAGCCAAAGATTCCAATAAAGGCCTTTTCTGGCGATTCCTTGCCTCGTACAGGTGTTGCGATTGTGAGAGGGTTTCGCGTGCGCCTGTACAAGGCCTCGTAAAAGGAACTATAGCGTGAAAGGACGGACGCGGGATCGGAGGTTTTTTTTACGGCCCGTGTTATCCGCGGTGATAAACCGGTTTCACTGCCGGTCGATGCATTAAAGAGTGAAAGAGCCCGCATAGACAAAAGGCCGCACTAAAAGCCTTTCCATGTGTGCCGTGAATTCTTTGCTACTTTTGCTTCCGCAGCGTGGGGTGTGCAGAGAAAGGCGGCGGCTGTTTGAATCTCCTGGCTTCTCTTTGTGGGCATTTTTTGAGATTAAATTGCCTATACTAAAATGAGCAATAGCTTTGTTGTTGACTTGTTGTTGTTGTTGTTTGCTGGAACAATCGCGAATGATCCAGCAAATTGTGAGCGCCATTTTGAGGCAGTTTCCACGGTGACAACCGGTCTTACGTCTCCTGTCTGGCTGTTTTCGCATAACTGTGATTCCATAGCCAACATAAAATGGATGATAGACAACATTATTTGTGCGGTGTTAATCACGAGGTCGCGCGTTCGTTTCCCGCCGGCTGCTGCCGCATTTCGATGGGGGCGGCATGCAAAAGCTCTCGCGCACTGTGCATTGGGTGAACGGTATTTGGAATATTTAGTTGTGGTGGTGTTCTTTTCTCGTCTCCTTTGCCACCAATTCGCAACCCTCTCCACCTCAGTACTGTCCAGCGAATAAAAAAAAATAGATGAGTCATCAATAAGTTAATCAAATTTCGTATATTTTTACGAATGTTACATTGTTTTTTTTTTCTTACGTTCAGTCAACTCATAAACAAATTTCCACCTGTTTGTGCAGAATCAGCTAGCAGAGCCGCTCAGTTGACTAAGTTTCAAATACTGTTGCACATGCGTACCTCACTATGTGTACGTGCGAACGTCAAGCTGCGTGAGAAAGCAAGACAATGAACGTATTAGCAAACAGACATGCCGAAAAAATCTTGTATGAGAAAAAAAATTCATACAAGCGTTACAAAGCAATACACATAAATGCACACGCACAAAGAGCGGTCGGGTGCTGACGACGATGCACGAGCAGCCAGTGTTTTTACTTTTTTTTTTCTATGTGAACAGTATATACAAGACGTGCAAGCACAACGGTCGTTTCCACACGTAGAACTTAAAAAAAAGAAAAAAAATGTGCCACACGTAAAGCTTAAAAAGAAATTCTTGCGCATATATTTTGTATATTCACGGCACATAATTATGCATACGTGTGCGTGGCCTACCGTGTTTGGATGACAGAGCCCCACCAGAGAGCACCCGTACGACGTCATCAGAAATATTATGACTAGGAGCTGCAAGAGAAAGGAGACCAGCTGACACACTCACACTTGTGGAGACTGCGCATGCGCAATGGCACAGCACGGAGGGTGCCTAGTCTATACGGGCTGGGATCACATGCATATACTTTGGGGTGTGCGAATAGCGATTTTTGAGATCGAATCTAATACGAGTCGAACAGTGCCAGAAGGGAGTCGAATCGAATCGAATACCGAATAATGTTCGAATAGTTTTCGAATAATGAGCAGCCGTTAACACACTGTTCACGTCCTGGTATTCTTAAGGTTAGCACGTTTCTGTCATTGCATAGCACGTCACGATACCTTGTAAAGCGTTGAAGCGTTGTTTGTTACAAGTACAAATGAAGCATTTGGAGCAAGAAAGTAGTTTCTTCGCATGCACAGTACTCTTCAGAGAGCGCGAATGATCGCTGTATAGCCTGTTAAGTATCGCTACCTAAGCTACGTAGCCTGCTCCACTATAGTTCTCATGTTTTAAGTCTGTAGTATATGCCCGCCGGCGTGAAAATTTATCGCACTACTGCTACAATTTCATATTTGATCGGTTACACCTGACGTTTTGAAATATTCGAAAAGTGTTCGAAAAATATTCGAATTTATGAATAGTGACTATATTCTATTCGAAGACTGATTCGAATAGGGCACTATTCGATTCGTTATTCGATAGTTTCGAATATTCGCACACCCCTACATGATATACCTACATGTACGTGTTGAAAAGAGCTGTCTACAGGCCAGTATACAGAACACCATGTGTATCGTTCAGGGGACGTCTCGTGTCAGGTATAGTGGAAGCACGATTTTGCGAAGTTGGCGGAAACTGCTTGCGATTTCGCAGAATCCATCATTTCGGCATTTGCGGGTATTTAGAGTGTGTGCAACGGATAGAGCTTCTTATTGAAGGAAAAAAAATAGAAAAAAAAGGGTCAATCTTCGAATGGTTATGGAAACTGCGCGAAAATAAGAGAAATGAAAGCTATAGGACCAGTTAAAAGCGCACACGCTCAGCTTTGCTCGTTGTATCCTAGTATTGTACCTTATATCTCTCGCTCTCTCCTCCTTATATTGTTGGCGGGAAGTTTCCACAATTGTGACATACCAATATGATCAGCTTGCAAACTCTGCGGAGTTGGCCTTTTCCACCAGGAAACTTGGTTAAATCGGTAACTTCGTTAAATCGAGAGCTTCGTTAGGTGGGGAACTTCGCTAAATCGGTGACCTCTCTAAAGCGAGTTTCAGTTGTACGTCCTAGTAGGGGGTGTGCGTTGCCCCTCTTCCCACAATTATGACACACCTAAAACGACTTACGCGTGCAATTCCTCTGAGTTGGCCTTTTCCACCGGCAACTTGGTTAAATCGGTAACTTCGTCAAATCGAGAGCTTCGTTAAGTGGGGAACTTCATTAAATCGGGAACTTCGCTAAACCGGTTTTTACTTGTCTAACTGTCCGTAACGTTGCCTTATGGAGTCGTGGATCGTCACTGCCGGCAGACGAGACTCGGTTGACTCATTTATACTGTAGATACCGTGGAAGCATCTCGCGATCGCCTCTTCTGTCGTAAAATGTTGATGATTTCGTTATTTATCCGTTATTTCGTACTACGTACTGTTATACATATAGCTAGTACTGCGTATAGATTAACAGTCGTTCAGAAATAAAGCTATCTCTCTTTCTCCACGTGGAATACATCGCTCGTGCACATATATTCTGAATTGGCAATACGCATTGCTTTACAATTTTTCATGAATAGGGCAAGCAAGTATTCGTTAGGTACTTTAGGATTAAGATTTGTTTTGCCCCGTACAACAAATATACACATATGAAAGTATTGTAGGGGGATGTAGGGTCCTAAGAAAGCGTCATAGGGGGCTTTCTGAATGTATGAATGCACACGGGATGCGCAAAAGTAAGGCATGCTAATAATATTACAACTGTAAGATAAAGCAGATAAAGAGGAAGTAAACAACGATCCAGGTGTTAGCGTTACGATTTTGTTTCCCGAACACTCTGTTAGTCACCAACAGATGCACTAGCCCACATGTTTGATTCATTCATACTTTCGTCCACTTCGCCGCATACTGAAGTACGTCTCAGGAAAATGATGATGGGGCGAGCAGTGTCTCTGTTAAGGCAGCTAAAGTACGCAGTTGTCGTTCGTAAAATGCGCGCCATCACGGCCTGTGTGTGTGTGTGCGTGTGTGTGTGTGTGTGTACCAACTAAAAAATAATACAAAAGAAAATGTACTATTGTGTATGAATGTTTCGTCAAACGGTCGGCGAGATTGACTGGCGCGAGCAATCTGTGCAGGAGCGAAGCCAAGTACGCTTTACGACGACGACCGTGTGCGAAGCGCAAACTGCGACTTGGCCTCGCGTTGCAGAAACGACACTTTATTATTCTTCCCAGCTCAACAGCACAGCAGAGGAGAACGCATTGTGCAAACGCACAGACGCGCGCACGCATAAGGAGCTTAGCGCTGCCCAATCGTCGGGAAAACAATCTGCGACGAAGCTCGAATCGATCCTTTCCGGCTTGCAGGTCGAAACGGCCTTTGGTCCGTGTTCGGCGCCGTCGGCGCATTCGTTTCCTTGTTTGTATTTTGACTGCGTTCTTCTAGTTTGAATATTTATTCTTTGACTCCTCGGGCACTAGCCTTTTTTATTCCACTTATTTTTTCCCCCAACATTGACTATTTTCCTTCTAGTTGACTCCATCTTTTCTACCTTGACTACATTTTTTTCCCTTCTAATTTGATCTCCTCACTCTACTACGACTTCCTTTATTCTGCTTGAATACCCGTTTTCTTGTATTGACTTCCTTCCTTCAATTTTTGAATCTTCTCTCTTACCTCGATTCCTTTGCTTTACTCCAACAACTTCAGTTTGCGTTGACACCTTTATCCTACTTGAATGCTTTTTTTTTATTTTCTCTGCGTTGATGTGTTCGACTGAATTTTTCTTCTCCTACTTCGACTCCTTTCTTCTTGTTTAACAGCTATAGTCTATACTTTGACGCCTTCTGTTGCAGCCCACTTGTGTTCGACGTTTTCTGTCGAGTACCTCGAACAGAAGCGCATGTCCGCCCGATATCAACGGAAAGCCGACTGGCGCACTTTATTTTTGTGCCTTGGCGTCGAAACAAACTGAACACTTCGAAAGATCCGTCTTGCCACGCGCTCCCGAGTGTTTGCGTTTTCCCTGTCGAAGGTCTTTCTGCGAAAGTCGGTTCGGTTACTAAGTTGCGTGCACCACTGTCGACGCTGTGCCATGGCAGAAATCAATTTTAAAAATAAATAAAAATAAACAAATGAATAAAAAAGGCGAATAAATAAAGAAAAAAAAAAGTTAAAAGAACGGCTCAGTGGTTGCTTCCTACGAAAGTTCTCTCGGAATTCCAGATCATGACCGGGTCCGGGAACGATTGGTTGCCGCTTGTCGTACCAACGGAAGTATGACGAGGTTCCGCATATATATATATTAGTGAATCGGGTTTTCGTTTCTAAGATGCGATTTCACAAACTGCTTTGAGCTTTCAAGGCCGATAGTGCTGAAAGCTGGTTCAGTAGCCGCGCTGTCTTTGACTAATATTGCAATACCACAGGCGTAAGCGAATTCATCGCTAATTTCCTTCTTTCCTTCCCTCCTCTCTCTCCCTATCATCTTTGTGTTCCCCTTTCCCATTTCCCCGGTGTAGGGTAGCAAACCGGACGTTATTCTGGTTAACCTCCCCGCCTTCTGTCTTTCTCTTTCCACCTCCTCAGTGTCCGCGCTGGGCGTTATTTAAGGGGTCACTGGTTGGCAAATGAGTTTAAGCTAATAAAGCGTTCCTTTGCAACTCTGTTCTCATTCTTTGGCGATCAAAAATCGGCGTACTCGTGAAAACGGCGACAGAGACGGTGCGCCAACAAAGCCCTTCTGAGAAGCTCATTCACATGGCGAAAAAATAAATAAAAATAACAGGCACTTATGGTTAACGAACAAAATTTTCTCTGTTGACCTCACTTTCCTGCCTTTCTTGGATTTACCCTTTCTTCACGTTCGTTTCTTTAATGTCGCTCCGAAACCTGTGTTATCGATAGCATACGATACTGTAATTTCATCGGTATCAAAGTATCATGTCGTTATTTGTTTTTGCGTTGGCGCAGGAAAGGTTGGTTTTAGCCTTTGAGTCTTCTGGAATGAAATATATTCATTCTTTACCATCGATAAATAAATGTCTACACCCCAGTATAGACGATGTAGATATCAATGACGTCACGGCGCGAGTTGGTGCGGGAACACAGAGCGGCGTTGCCACTGGTCCTTCCGTTTTCGCATCTCTTCTGGCTTGCCAAGTTTGATTGATTGATTGATTGATTGATTCATTCATTCATTCATTCATTCATTCATTCATTCATTTGGTTTAATTATCGTCCCAAAGTGACACTAGGGCTATGACAGACGTCGTATTGGGGGGGGGGGGGGGGGGGGGGGTGGAATACTTTTGACCACCTTAGAAGGTGGAGAAGAAGAAATATTTTAATTCTGTAATGTGCAGAAAATTACGGTTGAGCTAAAGGCCAGAGCCCTGACATCGGTTCAACGAGAAAATATGCGCATTTCGTAATTTAAAACAGCAATTGTCATGTACGGCAAAAGATGTAAAGCGGGTGAATGGGAATATATATATATATATATATATATATATATATATATATATATATATATATATATATCGGCTTTTTTAACGTGCACCTGATGAGTGCACGAGTATTCTTGCATTTCAAGTTCGAGTAATATTTGGTCTGAGAAAGAAGGAGCGGGAAGAGAGAAACGTTGTGCCAACGTTTTATCCGCTGCAAATCTACGTGCGTCCCCTAAAGCTTTGGTCGTAACGGGCGTTAAATAATGGGGCTCTTAGATTCGAGTAAATGCGATAACCTAAAGTGCGAGGCCATTAAACGAGAATATAGGCAGCCTCTGGACTTAATCAAATGAAGTGAGCATTGTAAGTCTATGAAACGCCAATGTGCATCACGAACGCATGGCTGTATACTTTCAACAGAACAGAAAAGAACATTTTATTATTCATAACCAACAGATTACGTGATTAATGCAGCTGGGTCCCCAAAACTCAAAGTGAGTTTTGGAAGGGGTGTCTATCAGATAGTGTTGTGTGATAACACATGTGATATAGGGATCCAGGTCGGCGGGAAAAAAAGATGCTACAAAAAGGTAATAATAATAAACCTGCTATAACAGCAGAAAGCAAACAGCGGCGGCGTTGTAACGCCAGAAGAAAAGATCCGAACCAGAAGTAGGCGAATATGCATACCGTTGTATTTCCTCGCGCGCCAAAATAAGTAAACAAAAGACAAATAACGAAATGCGAGATATTCATAGCGACGCAGACAGGGACGGTTTCCCTATGCAACGATGCGATTCCGTGTAAACCGCGGTTGCCGCGTTCGGTACATGCGTGAAAGTATCTAAAAATAAGCCGGCGAAATCGGACGTGAAAAACAAAGAGGGCTAACGCAATATTCGCCTTTTCCGATTCCCTTTCTTCTCGCACGTCCCGACAAGAAATTTGAAAAAAAAAAAATGCTTACATGGTCCTTCGCTTGTTCGTCGACGCGTTGCATTATAGTACATAGTAGCGCTATATACTACTGAGATTTTTGTTTGTCGAGCTCATGGTTCGAATGGCGGCACGTTCGATGCGCGCGCTGAGTGGCTTTCCTGGTATACATGGTATACAGTGTATACTGTATATCGCTCGACGAACGCCCGCTATAGAGACACCTGTCCACGCGCAGGCTTTTGAAAGGGAAATCGATTTGCGTGAGTGTGAGCGGTCGGTATTGAGAGAGAAAAGAAACAAAGCGTACACTGTGCTCGCCTTGGAGCTGCGTTCGGCGGGAGGAAAGAACGTGTCAATTCGGCGGTTTTTTCTCTTTTCTGCCGCGCAAAACAAAGAGAACTATTCCTACAGCAATGGGTGTCTCTTGGCTAGCGACTCGCGTGCAGAGTTTATTTGATGTACGATAACACTGAGATTTTAGCTTACCGCGGCAGCTCGCGGTAAGCTGAAGCGTATCCCTGGAAAAAAAAAAAAAAAAAAAGTAGTGTACAATCATCGCATTCTACCGGTGCTAACTTGTATGGTGCAGAAACTTGGAGCTTAACAAAGAAGGGTAAGAAGTTAAGAACAGCGGCGGTGGAACGAAAAATGTTAGGCCTAACGTTAAGAGGCAGGAAGAGAGCGGTGTGGATCTGAAGGCAAACGGGGATAGCCGATATTCTAGTTGACATTAAGAGGAAAAAGTGGAGCTGGGCAGGTCATGTAATGCGTATGGCAGATAACCGGTGGACAATTAGGGTTACAGAATGGATACCAAGAGATGGGAAGCGCAGTCAGGTACGGCAGATAATTAATTAGGTGGGGTGATGAAATTAGGAAATTGGCAGCCATAAGATTGTACCATGCAGCTAGCGCAAGACAGGGATATACTTGGAGGTCGCTAGCAGAGACTTTCGTCCTGCAGTTTACATAACAATGGGCTAATGATGAGCACGAATGAACATTGAGATCTCGCAACGGCTTCCTAACGGAAGTGGTCGCCTATAGGGGGTATGCACACGACGTCATCGTAGGAGCGCTA
>NW_023605867.1:0-40001 GCF_013339745.2 Dermacentor silvarum
AAAGTCATGACTTTGGTCTTAGCAGCATTCAAGGTGAGGTTATTATCTGTGCACCATTTAGAAAAAGAAAGCAGGTCAGACTTCAGGATGTGACAGTCATCAACAGTGTGAATTGTCTTAAACATCTTTGTCATCGGCATATAGAAGGAATGCAGAATGCCGAATGGCGGAAAGAACGTCATTAATAACAATTAAAAAAAGGAGTGGTCCTAACACTGATCCTTGAGGAACGCCGCCGGTTATCATGTACGAAGTAGACGTTTGGCCGTTGACGTTAACAAAACATGATCTACCAATGAGATTACTCCGCAAGAGATTTACAATTGACGAGTCAATACCAAAGTGCGTAAGCTTGATGAGAAGCAGTGAGTGGCTTACCACATCAAAAGCTTTACTGAGGTCGCAATATATGGTGTCTACTTGCCCCCTTTGAATTACCGGCGAGGAGATGTGTATCATGAAGCTTGCGAGATTTGTGATAGTGGAGCGGCCGGTGAGAATCCATGCTGATTCGGAATCAATGTGTTCTTCACAGTACAAAACAATAGGTTGTCAAGAGCAAGCTCAAACACCTTAGACGTGGCACAGAGAATAGGAACCGATAATAATAATAATAATAATAATAATAATAATAATAATAATAATAATAATAATAATAATAATAATAATAATAATAAACGACAGCGACATCCTAAAGGCCAACAAGATTACGAGACATCGACGTTGACATAGTGACGTGATGATGACTGTGTCGTCGGTGCCGTGACTACTTAACTGCTGTGGTAGGAAAAAGTAACAACTATAAACGTGTGCTGCCGTGCGTCGTCATTGATCATTGATGATGATGCTTAAGTAGCGGTGGCGGCGATAGCAGCAGCGCGCACCTTGATGTTTATGGTTGCAAACTTCTAGAGGATGGTTTCTTTTCTCCTTTCGCCCGTTTTCGTGCTTGGTAGGTGGTGCGACTCGATAGGTGGCCCGACTCGTCAAGGAAACCTTCGTTCGTTAGTTGTTTAGTCATTTCTTAATGTCGCTCGTTCGCTCATTCATTCGGTCGTTCGTTAGTTGGCTCGCTCAATCGTTCGTTTAGTCAATGGTTTTTGCGTTCCTTCATTCATTGTTTGGTTTGCCAGTTCGCTCATTCGGTCGTTTGTGCTATCATCGTCGATGGTTTCTCCAATTTTCTTTCCTGCCTCAGCACTTAAGTAGTCATGCCACCGACGTCATAGTCATCATCACATAGCCGTCAAATCGCCGGTGTCTCGTGAATTTGCGGTTGAAGCCAAGAAAATGTAAGAGTGGGTTTGAAGAATGATATGCTGAAGACAAACGTAATGTCCAGTAGCCTGGCAAGAGAGCAAGAATTCATGATCGCCAGTCAGCCTCTAGAGTCTGTGCAGGAGTGCGCTCATCTAGGTCAATTACTCACAAAAGACCTGATCACGAGAAGGAAATTTATAGAAGAATAAACATGGGTTGGAGTGCATTCGGCAGGCATTACCATATCCTGACTGATAGCTTACCACAGTCGTTGAAAATAAAATTGTACAATCATCGCATTCTACCGGTGCTTACATATGGGGCAGAAGACATGGAGGTTAACAAAGAAGCTCGAGAACAAGTTAAGGACCGCACAAAGAGCGATGGAACGAAAAATGGTAGACCTAACGATAAGAGACAGAAAGAGGGCGGTGGGGATCAGAGAGCAAACGGGGATAACCGATATTCTAGTTGACATTAAGAGAAAAAAAATTTACCACCCCTTCCCCTACCGAAAAATGGGGTAAGCGACGCTTGTCCTGGGAGCACTTAACTAACCATGATGCGACGGCTGCGATGGATGGAATGACGCCACTGACGGTATGCCCGCAGTCCGCCGTTGTCGCTTGCGTTCGATGTCTCGAGTTTGCTCAGTGGGGTGGTTAGCAGCATTCGCCCGCCATTGCCACTTGCGATTCTTCGATATTAAATTACTTCAAAATTAAATATGTCCATTACGTAAGACCATGAATGACTCATACCCCCCCAAACGCGGCCTCCCCATTACGACGACAGAAGAGAAGTGAAATTCTACGCTGGTATGAGTGGACAACGGTGCCAGCTATGGAAGAAGATGACGACGCTCGAGCCAATGCTGATAATGATAGTTTTAAATGCGGAGCATTTCATGGCGAACATTTGCCACTTTGACAGTATCCATCTTTGTAGCCGCCTACGTCTTGGTGCTCTCATGGTCGTATCGTTACCTTGGTATTTACCAAAGTTGGCATAGTATGAAAAGAGTGTATGACGAACATAAATGATAGGTTATGACATTAATATCAAGACATGTGTGTCATGTAGGTCATGAAACAGCTGCCTATGTCTTGCTGCTCTCGTGGTCGTTTCGTTAACTTGGTAGTTACCAAAATTGGCATAGTATGACAACAGTGTATGAAGAACATAAATGATAGGCATAACTTGAATTTCATGGCATGTATGTCATGTAGGTCTTGAAACAGCTGCCTAAAATGACAATGACCCAGCGAAAAAATATTATAACACTCAAAGCCACTGAATTGGGTTCGGACGTAGGTACTAAGGGAAGGAAACACTAAATGATGATGGTAGAAGTAATAGTCATGCGCATGACTCAGCAAAAATGACACACAGCGAAAAAAGATTCACGCTCAAAAACCACCGGTCGTGTGCTTGCGTTCTAGTGCACGTTAAAGAACCCCAGGTGGTCAAAATTAATCCGGAGCCCTCCACTACGGCGTGCCTCATAATCAGAACTGCTTTTGGCACGTAAAAGCCCAAAAAGAAGTGATAGTCATGAGCATGACTCAGCCAAAAATGACTGACACAGCAAAAAATATTAACACTGAAAAATCACTGAAATGGGTTCGTACGTGGGTACTAAGTGAGGGAAACACTAAAGGATGGTGGTATAATCCATAATCATGACCATGACTCAGCAAAAATGACTGACTTATCAAGAAAACATTACCACTCAAGAACCACTGAAATGGGTTTGGACGTGGGTACTAAGTGAAGGAAACAGTAAAGGTTGCTGGTAGAAGCTATAGCCATGAGCATGACTCAGCAAAAATGACAATGACGCAGCAAAAAAAAATTACTATAGAACCAGTGAAATGGGTTCGGACGTGGGAACTAAGTGAATCAAACACTAAAGGATGGTTGTAGTCATGGCCATGGCTCAGCAAAAATGACAGACTCGACGAAAAAAATTTCAACACTCAAAAACCAATGTATGGGGTTTGGATGTGGTACTAATTAAAGGGAAAAGGCTAAACATTGATGGTCGAAGTCAGTCATGAGTATGACTAGGGCTTTCGGTTTAAGGTCTCTTAGGCCTAGCTAAAGGGACTCCTCAGGACTCATGACATGCGTGTCATGTAGGTAATGAAACAGCCGCCTAAGTCTTGATGCTCTCATGGTCGTTTCGTTAACTTGGTAGGCTCCCCGCACACTGCTTCGCATAACATCGACTCCCACAGCGTGTGGGATCTGCCGGCTTCTTTTGCGTACACGGACGCCACCGAAATCTGTGCCTTTTAACAAGCTACGCGTGAAAAATGAAGCTGGACAGGCCATGTAATGCATAGGATAGATAACCGGTGGACCATTAGAGTTACAGAATGGGTACCTAGAGAAGGGAAGCGCAGTCGAGGACGGCAGAAAACTAGGTGGGGTGATGAAGTTAGGAAATTTGCAGGCGCAAGTTGAAATCGGCTAGCGCAAGACAGGGGGGTAATTGGAGATCGCAGGGAGAGGCCTTCGTCCTGTAGTGCACATAAATATAGGCTAAAGGGAAAATGAGACGTCCATCCCAATCGTAGCAATTGCTACAACAGAAACCCCTACGGGTTCCACGAAAGAAAAACCTCGCAGTTCAAGAAAAATTTGTCCTGGTCCGGGACTCGAACCGGGGACCACCGCCTGTCCGGAAGCAGCCGCTCTACCATCTGGCCTAACCAGGCGGCTAGCCGATGGCAGGGCGAAGTCGAATTTATCAGCTCTATAAACAGGGACTCCCCACTATCATGCCCCAAGATTTAAAAATATGCAAATGCAATGTAGCTGGACAGAACCAAGGCAATAATGTTTGCCGTCGCTTGGAGATACTCTGAATATTTCTTGCATTCTGCATAATTACATAATTAGTCATAATCAATTGACCAACTCCTCAAATATTATAATTAGCTGAAAAGCGTCAATAAAAAATTGTTGAGCAGCATGAAACACTCCCGATTAATCTTTCTGTTGCTCAATACGTACTACATAAAAGTGATTTTCCGAGCGTGAAACAACCCCGTGAATACACGCAAAATTGCCGCGCGACTTGTGAGGCACTTGCGCGCTCAAGGTGCCTCACTAGCAGTCGTTTGTCTTTCGAGTGCAAGTACCAGAAAACTAGCTTATATAACCCCTCTGCGCTGACCGTCAAAGAGAGCCCGTGCGTTCATCTGTTGCGTAAAATAAAAGTAAAATTCTACGTAAAACCTTAGCATGTAACTCTGCACATAAGGCATCTCTGAAGTACACAGACGGGCCCTAATCAATTAGCAGATTGTAGGGGATTTTCTTTGAAGTAGCCATTCCGTATGTAACACTGGGTGTGATACAATTCTTGGCCAATCCTCCAGTATAGCGCAGGTGCCACTGGGACATAAGAGGTACACAATCCTTAATGTGTCTAGACATGTGCCATA
Source organism: Dermacentor silvarum (assembly GCF_013339745.2). NCBI lineage: Eukaryota > Metazoa > Arthropoda > Arachnida > Ixodida > Ixodidae > Dermacentor > Dermacentor silvarum. The sequence continues at coordinate 4,716 of NW_023605867.1, forward strand.
CTTCTTTGTGAATACACCTCTTATCTCCGATCTCCATTCTTTTGTAGACAAGTATCACAAGTAGATGTCCGACGGTGTGTTTGAATTTCGCATAGCTTGTGAACGGTATTTTCTATAAACATGAACAATAATTTCAAGAGATTACAGATGTAACATTTGTGGGGGATAGACAAAAATATTGTATGAGATTACACGATGCTCAGGAAGTAAACAGAAATGTACGCATCGCCGTTAGTTGTACAGGATTTGATTTCACGCCTCGCTTGATATAAATTCCGACGTATGCTTAAACCGTATAATTTTGCTTTCAGGTGACATGCATCAGATATTTCGAAGTGATAATTCGGGGCAACTGGCAACGTACGTTTGACTGTACAACAGCGTGACGATGCGGGAAACAAAACTACTCCGGATCATCTATTGAGATTTTGTACTTTATTACTTTTATTACGCCCAGTTGGTTATTTCTAAGTCCATTATGCATATGCTGCATTGTTTTGGTACAACATCAGCTGATATGCAGCGCAGCATTTATTCTCTGCTATTCGCCTTGCTACCCTAGAAACCACGTTAGCTTACTTAATTCTCGACTCCTTGCGGTTACCTTAAGTGAAGCCGAGTAACAACAGTAGCGACAATGACCCCGCCTAATGCGTAGAAGTGTATCCGGTGAATAAAGCACGATTGCAAATATGCCGTTCACTTTTTAGGATAACTAAGCAAGATTTTCTTTCATTTGAGAGTTTTACAGGTATATAACATATCTTGTTTCATGCAATACTTAGCTCTGCTATTACTCAAAATTTTATTACAGTCCCGTCACTTTAAAGCAGTTAGTGAAAATGTTACGACTTGAACTCGTTCGTAAAATAATACTGATATACAAATATGCAACAATAGACAAGCGAAGCGCGCCAAAAAAAGCGCCATCTTCTGACAAATTATTTCAAGAATAGTAGAAATATAATCCTACATCATCGGTTCCAATGTACCATTACTCATGATGCACGACGAAACCAACAGGTATATCGCCTTTCTTCTCGAGTATTTGCCGCTTTTGTTTGTTATTGACGAAATTGACTACGTTGGTGCATCTGGTTAGCCATCGAACCTCATAGCCATCCCGAAGGAAAAAAATATCGCGTTCATCAGCATCTGCCTGTACTTATGTCATTTCCCGGCGATTTCGACAACCCTCGACTTTCGCTAGCTGATTAAATCATATGCTTGCGAACTTTTTTTTATTGCAACACTAATTATATGCCGTCCTCGACTGTGCTTCGCTTCCCTTGGCACCCATTTACTGTGCATAATTTAAGGTTCATCAGCCCATTATTGTCTTTCCAGAAAACACCATGACCAGTACATTTGTGTTTTAGCTATCGTTGCTGTATATGTGACAATGTAGGCGAACAACTAACATCGAGGCGCGGACGGCCCGTCGTTCGGGAGCAACATCTGGGGCGATCACACGGGATTTGTGTGAGTTTACGGCCAAAAGCGTTTCTGGCTCTTTGCAAAGCTCGCTATCTGACGGTGTACACAGTAGAAGGTAACGGTTTCGTGTCCTCATCTTTTTGACCGGGCTTCTCACACGTGCGATATCTTTTCCATTTCGTTTTTCGTCGGTGCTGAGAGCGAACGCCACCATATCGACATGTTCCTGTCGTGCACGCAACTGTCGTCAGCTTCGCCTTTGCCCCTTTCGTGCGTCATCACCGGTCAAGCGTGGGAGGCAGCACGGTACCTGCTATACGAGCCAGGCCAGCAAGGTGAGCTCATCGGAGACGAGACTTGTTGCGTGGTAATCTTTCCATTGCATTTCGCTCTGCCAGTGTAATTTCCAATAAAACGGTTTCACGCACACTGAACTCTACGAAGTAAGGTTAGTCGTTTTATTAGCCGCATAAACTGTTGTACACATTCGCTTACTAACTAAATTAGCAAGCACGTTGTCACGCGCGCACATTCTTCTTTTTTTTTGGGGGGGAGGGGTTTACGTGCCAAAACCAGTTCTGATTATGTGGCACGCCATAGTCGAGGACTCCGGAATAATTTTGACCATCTGGGATTCTTTAACGTGCACTAACGAACCCCATGTGGTGAAATTAATCCGGAGCCCTCCACTACGGCACACGCAAACACGAACACATCTCACTCGATAGCGGCGGACGCTCGCTGTTGTACCTTCTAATTATTGTAGTTAGCATTCCTTCTTAACTTCACTCAGTTTACGGTATGTTTGCGTGTCTATTAGTTTGTTTCTTTATCCGAATCTAACCAGTTGCACGCCAGCTTCGGTGACGGGTAATCCGTGGTCTATTGGTTAAAACATCGGGCTGCTGAGCCGAGTGATCGAAGAGGTTTCAAAACCAACCTTCGGACCAACTTGGGTCACTGGTTGTGTTGGTATGCGCTGCTCCTCAATGAACTTATTTCACGCCGTCCTCGGTCAATGTTCTGCTCATGAGTGAACCTCTTTTACATCAACTTTGGTCACTGGCTATGTACCATTGCCCGCCGTGGAGGCGTAGTCGCTTTGGCATTTCGCTACTAAGCCCGAGGGCAGGGGTGGGATCATATCCCGGCTGCGGTGGCCGCATTTCAATGGTGCCGAAATGCAAAAACGCCCGTGTACCGTGCCTTGGGTGCCCGTTCAAGAACCCTTGGTGGTTCTTGAACGGGCACCCAATTATTCCGGAGTGCCCCACTACCGCCCAAGATTTAATTGTTTTATGTGCCACTGCGTACGTACTGCCTATCGGTCACTATCATTGACGCGAACTTGACTCGGTATGTGCCACCGGGTGTCCGCCTCATTTCAGGCTACCTATTTCACGCCAACTTGGGTCAATGGGCTGTTCTAGCGGCCCGGTGTCTTGCTGCCTGCCCTGCGGAATTGGTGGCCAGGCCTTCTAGCACGATGGTGCCTGGCAGCCTTCCCTGCGCATCTGGTGGCCAGCTTTAAGGTGAAAGTCTTAGATGGCGCATGGGTCGAAAAATTCCTTGTCTGGCGTTATGTCACCAAAATTCCTTGTGCCACTCTGCCACATGGTGCCACCATTGTGCCACCACCAATGTTCGTGGATTTGAGTGCCTTAATTAACTCTACCTTAATCAAAAGTTAATTACAGCACTCGAGCGCACGACCTTTGGTGGGAGTCGAACCACCTTTGGTGGGAGAGAACAATAGGAAGTAACAACGCATTCCAATGAGAATGTCAACTAATTTAATGAGTGTCTCGTGAGCGCGCAGGCTTTCCCCTCCATCCTATTTAGCGTATGCTACAGCGACTGTCAACTTTTCTTATAGCCTGGTGTCTCGATGACCCTCCCCCTCACTACGTGCTGCTGATCTGGCATCCAGCTGATCTTGTGACCTGGTATCTCGATGGCGGCCCTGATGACCTGGTGTCTAGCTGTTCTAGCTGTGTGTCATCTTTCTTCGCGCCCCGTAGGCCTGATGGCCAGCTGTTTTTATGGCCTCCTCGGCAGCTGATCAGAAGATCGCGCATGGGTTAAGGAATCACAGGTGGCAGAAAGCTTTTCTCTACCAATTTCTATATCAAAAAGAGAAGTTGGCAGAGCTGTTGGTTAACATGCAAAATCAGCGTCTGCGTTCACTTAGTTCCTTTCGCGCTGTGATTTCGGCCATTTCTTCGTATTTAAAGATTGTTTTCGCTGCAAATAACGGGCGATGTATCCTGATTAGATACCGATGGTTGTTTTCGCGTTGCTGGTCATTTTGGTAATGACGGTGCATATGGTTGCGGGAAAGAGTGCTCACCAGCTTTCGTGAATTTCTTTAGCCTATAACGTCCGAACTCAACTCACGAAGCTTTTTTGAACACACCATGAAGTGGCTGGATTAATGATTGCTGCTTGTTCATGGAGGCCATCCCCGTGGCTTTTGGTTTAAACAACGCGGAGGTGGACAGCCGGGCCGAGTTCCGGTTCCTAGCAGAGGAGGTGAGTACAATTCTTGCGAATGTTTTGAATTACGCTCAATCAACTTTTGGTGCAGCAGCCACGGGAAGGGCCGTCCGCTTCCTTTTCTGTAACCGCGTCCTCTTTCGTCCTCGTGATGTGGGCGTATCTGCGGTTAGAAAAATGTACTACATCTGCCTCTTCAGGGCAGCACGTTCTTGAAATTGATGTGCTGTATAGTGCGAAACTTGATATAGAGTACTCAAGAAATGCTGCAGGCAGGTTTATATTTGTAACTTTCGAGCTTGGTTTTTATCGTTTCTATCGTGACATCATCAGGGAATACTGCTGATCAAACGCACTTGTTATAATTTATTTGAATCAAAGCTTTTCAATAAATGCTACACAACTAACGGCGATGCAGTTTTTTGATTTCTTCCTTTGCAACGAGTAAATTCATGAAATGTTTATGTGCAACCTTCACCTCGTACAATATTTGGACTTGTGCTTTGCACCGTTGAGAACCTGTACCGAAATGCAAACACGAAACCAGGCGGATCCCCATTGCGAGAGGTCTTCGTCGTCATGTCTGGAGGACGAATGCGATCTGTGATACTTGTCGAGACAAGAATGCTAATGACAAGTGAATGTCAAAGATAAGTAGGACACATTTGTAATCACACGTATTCGGGACATATTCGAGGCAGTTGCAATCTTGAGAAAGCGCGGTTCGGCAGCTTTGCGTAGACGGTAACTGAGGGCTATGTACCTTCTGCTGTGGTGGTTACGTGCTTATGTCCCTGAGTATCTCAGGAGTGATTGTATCATTATGGGAAAGAACGTCTTCGAAGTAAGTCAACGCACAAGTTTAAAATGAGAAGAAATCGCGTCTGCCTTGCTTATGCTGCATCATTAGAGAGACAAGTTTATCGTATAACGGTCTGCTTCTACCCGTGCTTTTTTTTTTCTTTACGTATTTTGGTGGTGATCCAGGAAAGTTTAGTTCGCGTGCAACACCTGTTTTCTTTTTTTTTCTTTTTTTTTTGTTCATTCCAGGTTGCAGCTTCGGGGAACTGTTTTTACATTTATTGTCCCGTTCAATTTTGGGAGGTAATTGTGGACCCCAATTGTTACATGTTGTTAACAACCTAATAATGATGATGATGATAATACTGTAGAGAGGCACTCTAGTAAAATTAATTAGAGCGTAGAGCGCTGTAGCGAGAGGTTACGCAGCTCAGGCAACACAGGCACACGGCTTCGACCAACTCGTCGTCGTCGCCTTTCTCGAAGCAGTGCATACTGCTCGTTCTTCTTCAGTGCAATACTATTAATATTAATAATAATAATCATGATAAACGACAGCGACATCCTAAAGGTCAACAAGATTACGAGACATCGACGTTGACATAGTGACGTGATGATGACTGTGTCATCGGTGGCGTGACTACTTAACTGCTGCGGCAGGAAACATTAACTATAAACCTGTGCAGCTGTGCATCGTCATTGACGATTATGCTTAAGCAGCGGTGGCGGCGAAAGCAGCAGTGCACACTTTGATGTTTATGGTTGCAAACTTCTAAAGAATAGTTTCTTTTCCTGTTTCGCCCGTTTTCGTGCTTGGTAGGTGGTCCGACTCGATAGGTGGCTCCACTCGTCAAGGAAACCTTCGTTCGTTCGTTAGTTCGTTAGGTATTTTGTTAGGTGTTTCTTACGGTCCTTCGTTCACTCAGTGGTTGGTGCGTTCCTTTGTTCGTTGTTTAGTTTGACCGTTCGTTTGGTCGTTTATGCTATTAGCTTACATTGGCAATTATCGTCGATGGTTTCTGCACAGTTGTTTTTCTGCGGCGGCAGTAAAGTAGTCATGCCGATGACGTCATAGTCATCATCACTTAGTCGTCATATCGCCGTCGTCTCGTGATTTTGCGGTTGAAACCATAAGAGTGTAAGAGTGGGTTTGACGATTATTATGCAGAACACACAGATATTGTTCAATATCCTGTCAAGAGATCAAGAATTCATTATCGTCAGTCAGCCTCTAGAATCTCTGCAGGAGTATGCTCATCTAGGTCAATTACTGACAGGAGACCTGATCATGGGAAGAAAATTTACAGAAGAATGAAATTTGGTTGGAATGCATACGACAAGCATTACGAAATCCTGACGGGGAGCTTGCCACTGTCATTGAAAAGTGCTCAATCATTGCATTCTTCCGATGCTAACATATGGGCACAAGTTTGGAGGTTAACAAAAACGCTCGACAACAAGTTAGGGACCACGGAAAGCGCGATGGGACGAAATGTTAGGCGTAACGTTAAGAGAAATGAAGAGAACGGTGTGGATAAAAGAGCAAACGGGGATAGCCGATGCTGTTATTCACATTAACAGTGAGAAATGGAGCTGGGCAGGCCATGTAATCGGTAGGGTAGATAAGCGGAGGACCTTTATAGTTTCAGAATGAGTGCCAAGTGAAGCAAAGCGCAGTCGAGGATGGCAGAAAATTAGGTGGGGTGATGAAATTAGTAAACTGCAACTCCCTATATAGCTTCCTGCTGCTCAATACGTGGTACACAATAGTGTTTTGTCGAGCGTGAAAGAAGGCCGTGAATACAGGCAAAATTGCCTCTCGCCTGGCCCCCTGAAGTACCTTGCGTGTATTCGCGGGCTTCTTTCACACTCGCCAAAACACTTATGTGGCCCATATTGCGCAGCAGGAAGCTATATAGGGAGTTTCCATCCTGCTGTACAATTCTCTCATTGACAGTTGATAAGTTGAATAAATATTAAAAATAATTATGTAATAAGGCGTAATCCAAGTAATAATCTGAGTATCATGGCAAGTAACATTGCCTTTATGTCCAGCTACGTGGCATTTGCATGATTTCAAATCTTGGTTCATGATAGTTGGGACACCCTGTGTGTGTGTGTGTGTGTGTGCGTGTGTGTGTGTGTGTGTGTGTGTGTGTGTGTGTGTGTGTGTGTGTGTGTGTGTGTGTGTGTGTGCACTGGGTGTGTAAGCCTACGTTGGTGTTTCGAGTGCAAGTACCAGCGAACGGGCTTGTATAAACCCTCCATTTTGACCGTCAATTTGGTATCAATGCGTACATCTCTTGAGTGAAAACAAGAAGGTAAATTCTGCATAAGACCTTAACGCGTAACTCCACGTAAGTATCTCTGAAGCCCTTAGACATGAATAATAAATTATCAGAATATAATCAATTGATTTGATTTGAATTAACCATTCGGTATGTACCACTGCGTGTCAGCAAATTCTTGGCCAATCCTTCAGTATGGGCATATGCCACTGTGTCATAAGAAGTGCGTAATCCTTAATGTATCTCATTGTCATTCTTCCCTCGACAATCACTATAAGTCGTCATTGTGCTTGTGACATCGCTACGTAGATGTCTGACACTGTGCGTCTGCCCGATCTAGTTTTCGAATTTGCATAGCTTGTGAACGGTAGAATCTACAAACAAAAGCAATGCCAATGTGTAACATCTGCGGTGGATAGACAGATATTGTGTGGGATTACACGATGCACAGGATGTAAGCAAGCAGAATTGCATGCATCGCCGTTAGTTGCATATATAGGCTTTGATTACACGTTTCGCTTAAGCTTCGCGGAACATAAACTTCAACGTGTACTGAGGGTCCTCATAATCTTGCTTTCATGTTATATGCAACAGATATTTCGAACTGATAAATTGTACCAACTGCTACATTACTTGTTGCACAACAGTGTGACACTGCAGGAAACAAAATTCTGCTCCGGGCCTTCTATTGATAATTTGTACTTGACTACTTTTCTTACGCCCTGTTGGTTATGTATGTCAATTTTGCGTATGCTGAATTGTTTTAGATTAAAAAATCTGCTTATATGCGGCGCCAGCATTTATTTCCTGCTATTCACTGTGCTACTCCAGAAACCACGTTATTCTACTTCATTCTTGACTCCTTGTTCTTACAATGGGTTTAGCCGAGCGACAACAGTCATGTCACAGACACAGCCTAATGCATAGAAGTGTATCAGGTGAATAAAGCAGGAGTGTGGATAAGCCTTTCGCGTTTTGGAATAAGGAGTTTTTTTTTTTTTTTTTTTTTTTTTTGCATTGCAGCAGTTTACAGGGTATACAACAAAAACTTGATGTCATGCAATACTTGGCTCTGCTATCACTCGAAATCTTATTACGGTCCCATTACATTAAAGCTCTTCGTGAAAACAGGCACCGGGGGGTAGCGTGAAAGGGGGAGGGGGGCTTCCACTCCGCGAGGATGCCGTATCTTAAAAGCGATCTGCGATGTGGACAAAGTGCAATGAGTGCCGGCAGCTTCGTGTGCGCTGTGTTGTCCACGTTTGCGTTGACGCGAGAGACGGCACGAAGGTCAATTCGGGTGCTGCTGGTGCCGAGCCTCCTCGCTCCAGCGTTTTGACAACGAGTTTCCGCCATCATTGAGAGAGATGTGTTCATGTTTACCTGTGCGCGCGTTACACTGTGCTTGTTAATTTAGTTGGTAAGTGAATTTTTACAAGTTTATAGGGCCGATAAATCTATTATCCTTGGCTCGTATAGTGGTCTACTAATTATTTATCGCAAGCGATGCTTCGTTTCTCGGGCGAAACTCTGTTTATGTCGACGATGTGCAGATAGCGTTCAAGTCATGTAATATTGCCATCTGCGAACGACAAATGCAGCTGGGAATAAACAGCTTGAAACCATTTTTCATCTGCCCATTTGTACAAAGTGCACTCCCAGAAGAGCACTTGCGTACTCTTTACAAAAAAAGAGGCATAACGCTAGTCCCAAGTATTGAAATCGAAGGAGATGCGCTCTCCGTGAACAGCGAGCATAAGTTCCTTGGAATCATTTTAGATTCCAAGCTGACGTTTATTCCTCACCTCAAGTATCTGAGGGCAAAATGCCTGAAGACAATGAACCTTTTAAAGCTTCTGTCGCGTACGACTTGGGGTAGTGATCGTAAGTGTCTGCTTCACCTGTATAATAGTCTTGTCCGCTCACGCCTTGATTATGAAGTTATAATTTATAATTCCGCAACGCCAAGTGCATTAAAAATCCTAGACCCCGTTCACCAACTGGGTATCCGTCTCGCGACCGGTGCTTTCAGAACAAGTCCTATCCAGAGCCTCTACGTAGAGTCCAACCAGTGGTCACTCCATCTGCAGCGTTCATATAACAGTTTCACATATTTTCTGAGCGTAGAACATCTGTCTTATTCAACCATAAACGATATGACCGCTGCCACGCTCTTCCAAAACCGACCGGCAGCGAGAAAGCTGTTCTCTTTGCGTGTGAAGAATCTTAGTGAGGAAATGGGTGTTCCGCTGCTTGAACAATGTCCTATGGCTCCAGCGAAACTGTTGCCACCGTGACAGTGGCAGCTCATAGTGTGACACATCGTTCGTAGAGGTCACTAAACACGTGCCAGAGGCACACATTAGAATGCATTTCTTAGAACTGCAATCTAAATACTTGTGTACATAGTTTTACACAGACGATTCCAAGTCACATGCCGGGGTATCTTATGCAGCCGTCGGTCCATTCTTTTCGGAATCCGGTGTACTCTACCCGGAGACAAGTGTCTTCACGGCGGAGGCCTATCCACTATTGTCGGCTGTGAAGTATATAATGAAATCAAAACTTAAAGGCTATCATATTTACAGGCTCCCAAAGTGTCAGGAAAGCCTTGAAGTCACTCTGTAATTACAAAAACCCTGTACTTGATGAGCTCTATTCCAAGCTGTGTAAAGCGTATATATCTAACCAGCATGTGATCATATGCTGGGTGCCTGGCCATAGAGGCATTGAGGGTAATGTGCTTGCAGACCAGTTGGCCACATCAACTACATCGCAAGCTATTAATCCTGCCACTGCTATTCCTTCCATAGATCTGAAGCCTTTTCTGCGAAGGAAACTGCGAGACCACTGGCAGCGCTTGTGGGACGCTCAAAAAAAAGAAGCTTCACTTGATTAAACCACAGTTAGGTTTCTGGCCCCTCGTAACAAAAGCACGACGAACTGATGTCCTGTTCTGCCGTCTAAGAATAGGACATACATATGGCACCCACAGTTTTTTTGCTGACTGACGATGAACCACCAACCTGTGGTAGATGTAGTGAGAGGCTTACCGTCCTCCACATCCTCCTGGAGTGTCGGGAAGCCGAAACAGAGAGAAATAAATATTTTCCACAAGCGTACCGATATCATGTCCCTGTTCATCCCATTATGTTTCTTGAAGAACCGCTTTTTAATGTCAAAGCAGTCGTCGATTTCTTGAACGATGTGGTCCTGCATGTTATTAGCCCAAAAAGTTTGTAGCGCATCCTCTCTCCAGAGGATGCGGAGATATCCTGATTATTTCTTGCATTCGGCCTAATTACATAATTAGTCCTAATTAATCAACTTCTCAAATATTATAATTAGGTGACAATATCCAATGAGAAAAGTGTAGAGCAACATGAGAAACTCCCGATACAGCTTTCTGTTGCTCAATACGTGCTTTATAAAAGTGTTTTTCCGAGCGTGAAAGAAGCCCGTGAATAATCGCTAAGTACCTCGAGCGGCCAATCTCGCGGCAATTTTTCGTTTATTCGCGGGCTTCTTTCACGCTCGGAAAAACTTTTACGTAGCATGAATTGAGCGACAGAAAGCTGTATCGAGACGTTTTCATGTCGCTCTACAATTTTCTCACTGACACTTTTTATATAATTATCATATTTGAGAAGTTGAATAATGAAGACTAATTATATAATTAGTCTGAATGCAAAGTGTCTCCATGCAACGGCAAACATTACATTGGTTCTGTCCAGCTACGAGGCATTTTCATATTTTTAAATCTTTGTGCACGACAGTTGGGCCACCCTGTATAATTGAAGCCGCACATACTGTAACGCGAAGAGAACACTTAGAGACATGACTAAGCTGGGCCCAGATTCATATTTAACGAATCGGAAATTATTGAGCCCACAGGCTCGATAGTGTTAGCATTCTGAAAGATTACGGCACAACGCAAAGCCTACGATATTATATATAGTTACGTGCACTTTAGCTAGTGCGTTAAGATTATGACTTCCAATTACTGCGGCTAGCATTCTTTGGAAATTTCATCCATCGTGTGGTATGATTGTCTGTTGGTTTGCTAATCCGTATTTGAACTAACATATGGGCCAGAAACTTAGAGGTTACCAAAGAAGCTCGACAACAACTTAAGGACCGCACAAAGAGCGATGGAACGAAAACTGTTAGGCCTACCGTTAAGAGACAGGAAGAGATCGGTGTGGATCAGAGAGGAAACGGGGATAGCCGATATTCTAATTGACATGAAAAGGAAAAAATGGGCTGGGCAGGTAATGTTTTGCGAAGGATAGATAACCAGTGCACCGTAAGAGTTACAGAATGGATACCAAGAGAAGGGAAACGCAGTCGAAGACGGCTGGAAATTAGGTGGGGTGATGAAGTTAGGAAATTTGCAGGCTCAAGTTGGAATTAGCTAGCGCAAGACAGAGGTAATTGGAGATCGCAGGTAGAGGCCTTCGTCCTTCAGTGGACATAAATATAGTCTGCTGCTGATGATGACGATTTGAGCTCTTTCACGCCAATTTGGATCAGGGGCTAATCCGAGGTCTAATGTGCATAACTTCGGGCTGCTGTGATGAGGGAGCAGGGTTAGTTACGAACATTCCCGCGAACTTGTCGCTGAGTTTGTGAAGGTAGCTGCCACTCTTCAATTGTTATTTCACGCCATCTTGGGTCAATGTGAATGTGCCACTTGGTATATGCGCGGCTCTTCAATGAAACTACTCACTTTTGCACTGTCACTCGATACAGGCATCTGAGCCCATAAATGGAAGGTAGGGAAGGTGGTCCCCTTCCACAAATCTGGTAACCAAAATTTAGCAGCTACCTCCCCATTTCGCTTAGCACATGTTGCAATCTGTTAGAACACATTGTATTGAGAAACCTTGACATTTAGGGGCGAAGCACCTTAGGGCCGAGCCTTGTCCCTCGTCGTCGTCCGTCGTCTGTAGCTCTGGTTTGCATGGAGACCGCTAGGGGCGCTGCGGTGCACAAGGGCTATATGAGCGCTGTATATGCTGTACACATGTACAGTATATATATATATATATATATATATATATATATATATATATATATATATATATATATATATATATATATATATATATATATATATAGAAAGACGGAAGACGACCAGGACAGGCAGCACTGGCAGACCCGTTTATTCCACCGGCACGGCCGAGGCTCAAACACGAAGAAGAGAAACAGGGATGATGATGGCTATATACAAATGAGAACGATGAAGTACGTGAAATGTGCTTACAATATATATATATATATATATATATATATATATATATATATATATATACACACACACGGGGGATTCACGGTTAACCGATTGATCCCCCAGGGGTTCGCCCACGCATCATTCACTTCGTGGATGCGGTGATTGTTTTTTTTTAAACTCATTTTCATTCCTGTTGCACAGCATGGCCTGCTGATATAATATTAATGCATGATGCAACTATCTTTTACTGATAAAATTTGTCGCATTTTGATCATGCCGAACCACGTCATCCCGACCCACCCCAATCACACAGGCCCTCCGCGTGGCGCAAGCCGTTAATGAACAAAAATTTAATTTCTGAAAGTAAAATTCGTCAGAAAAATTGCTAAGTACGACTTAACCACAACCTACAGGCATGATAGCGTCGGATTGTAAATTGAATATACGAGAAGAAATCCTGATAAGCAGCCAGGGATCTTCGAATGCTATCGCGTTCCACTCTTAAACGCGAAGCTTAAGCGTCCTCCAATTCTGATAGTGTTTCGCTGTACTTTGGTTCTACGCAACATTGAGGGTAATGTTTGAAACCACCGATTTCGGACACGCGCGCGCATCGGTTAGCAGCAAAATTAATTTCGGCATAGGTGGCGCACAATGTAGTCTGATTTATCTGTTAATTCATCATACGTACCTTACAGGCTCCTACATGGAGCATAACATGATAAATAAAGAGCAGACGGATACGCAGAGTAGCGTTATTAATATCTGAGAAGCGCTATTGGTACACACAAATTTGCATGAGATTAAAATTGCGACCTTTGTGGCGGAAACACGCACGGTGTGCGGGATTACGCGTTGTACGGAAGGAAACTAAACGCAATCGCATGCATCGCCGTTAGATGTATAGCATTTAATTACTCGTTTTGCTTCAGACATATTTCAACATGTGCATCGGACCTGTGTAACTATTTTCATGCGCCACGAATCAGACGTTTTAGAGCGTTAGTTTGTGCCAACTGGCACATGGCAAGCTGTACATTCGCGTGACAGCGAAGGAAACAAAAGCTGACTCCAAATCATCGGCTGACTTTTTGTAATTCCCATCATTTAATCTGCCATGATCATTTTATAGAGGTCAATGACATATACGTATATTCTACACCGTTCTAATCAAAACCATCAATTGACAGGAAATGTACGTGTTTAATCTTTGCTGTTTTAATTTGCGGTGAAAAATGTCTTGCCTTCGTACTTCGCTTTCCTGTCGCATACTCGCTGCTAAAAATAAGTCCTGAGCTCCCCACTACGGCGTCCCTCATAATAACCGAGTTACATTGGACTATTATACCAAATAATTTAAAGGTGCGGCGGAAGGAATAACTTACGCTTTTCGAAGCTTCTTTCTTTATCGACAGTAACGCAAGTCCATTCGTGCTAAAGTTGTATTTGCCAGTGACCTTAAAGATATTACGTAAAGAAAACACCACGGGGCCTTATTATGTGCAGGATGTACTTGCACTGAGATGGCGCAGAGATGCCAGGCTCTCAACAAAATGGTGGACAGCTCGCATGCAGACCGACACCGTCCTCTTCGTCTTTTCCCAGCGACGGCTCTTTCCTTTCGCCTTCAGTAGATTTGCCAGTAGATTTTTCAGATTTGCCAGTAAGACCGTGCAGGCAACGCGCGAACGAACGATTCCAGGTGGGCGCTATCGAGAAGCTCGGGTGGCAAATTATTCCAGTCGTTTATCGTACGAGGAAAGAAAGAATAGCTGTATATATTATTGGTATGGCAGAGGTATTCAGCAACTTTTTTTAGGGTGAGATGAGCGCGTTTTGTGGCGCAACATTGGTTTGACGTATTTACTTTTCTCTATTACTAACTTGTCATTATATATAATATAGAACAGCTTGATTCTTTAACGATACCGTCTCACTTCTGAAGTATGCAATTTTGCGCTTTCCAAGAGAGCTTTTGGAGATGTGTCGCGTTGGTAGGCATTAAATGTAAATATTACAGCTTTCCTCCGTACTGATTCTAGTGCATCTATGTTAACTTGTGTGTGCGGGTCCCGGATAGCCGACGTATACTCTAGTACCGGTATCACATAGGTATTATAGGCAAGTAGTTTAATTTCGTGGGTGGCCTGAGCTAAAGCCCCTCGATACGCTGGCCATGCGCTCGCCTGTTCCCTCTAAGAGTGGACCGAGCTGTAGCTTTTTAAAACCTTATAATAAATTACACGCTTTACGCAGAGCGCTTAGATGCGTCAATTAATCCGAAGGGCCTACTCTAACGACTCAGTACGACTCGCGAGGGACGAGGAGGAGGTGAGGAGGTCGCGTGCCGGCGGCAGAGTACAAAGACTGGCGGTACTTTAAAATTATCAAGGGGCTTTAACCTGAGCTAGTGCCCGTCTTAGGCATCCCACTTTTCTCAAAGCCTTCTTTTCTATGTATGATGCATGTTCATTCCATCTTAAATCAAATGTAATGACAAGGCCAGCGTACCTATATTCTGAAACAAATAACAATGGTTTCCCGGACTGTATTGGAATTTTAAAGAGTCCTTCTGGCGGGTTATAGTCACCGCCAAAGTTTTTTGCAGGTTAATGTTAATTTGCCATGTAGAGCGCCAATTCTGAATTTTAGATATGGTGTTATTTGATGAACTTGGTCAGTGCAGGCGTTAACTTAATCATAAAGTACGGAGTCGTCGGCGAAAAGCCGTAATTTACCGGAATATCATGGACGATATCGTCAATAAAAACCAAAAAGGAGAGAGGCCCGAGGATAGATCCCTGTAGTATGCCGGGGCGATAACACGGGATTTGTGTGAGTTTACGGCCAAAAGCGTTTCTGGCTCTTTGCAAAGCTCGCTATCTGACGGTGTACACAGCCGAAGGTAAAGTTTTCGTGTCCTCATATCTTTCACTGTGCTTCTCACATACGTGTGCGATGTTATTTCTATTTTGTTTTTCGTCGGTGCTGAGAATGAACGGCACGAGATCGACATGGTCCTGTCGTGCACGCATCTGTCGGGCAAAGGCGATGCTGGCCTTTCGTGCGTCATCACCGGGTCAAGCGTGGGAGGCAGCATGGTGACCAGCTATACGAGCCAGGCCAGCAAGGTGAGCGCATCGGAGAGATCACATGTTGCGTCGTAATCTTTGCATTGCATTTCGCTCTGCCAATGTAATTTCCAATAAAACGGTTTCACGCACACTGAACTGTACGAAGTAAGGTTAGTCGTTCTATTAGCCGCAGAAACTGGTGTAAACATTCGTTTACTAAATTTACTAACTTACTAACTAAACGTTTACTAACGTTTACTAAGCAAGCACGTTGTCACGCGCGCACATTCTTTTTTTCTGGGGTTTTACGTGCCAAAACCAGTTCTGAATATAAGGCATGCCGTAGTGGAGGACTCCGGATTAACTTTGACCACCTGGGGTTCTTTAACGTGCACTTCAACCTCAACCACGGGACCTAAAATTTCATTTTATTCATTAAAGTTTTTCTCTCTTTCTCTCTCTCGAGTTGCAGCGTCGGTTGCAGCTTAGGGGGAATAATAATAATAATAATAATAATAATAATAATAATAATAATAATAATAATAATAATAATCGACAGCAACATCCTAAAGGTCAACAAGATTACGAGACATCGACGTTGACATAGTGACGTGATCATGACTGTGTCGTCGGTGGCATGGCTACTTAACTGCTGTGACAGGAAAAAGTAACATTCATAAACATGTGCAGTGCGCGCGTCGTCATTGACGATGATGCTTAAGCAGCGGCGGCGGCGAAAGCAGCAGCGCGCACTTTGATGTTTATGGTTGCAAACTTCTAGAGGATGGTTTCTTTTCCTCTTTCGTCCGTTTTCGTGATTGGTAGGTGGTCCGACTCGATAGGTGGCCTGACTCGTCAAGGAAACCCTCGTTCGTTAGTTGGTTAGTAATTTCTTACTGTCGTTTGTTCGCTCATTCGGTCGTACGTTAGTTGGCTCGCTCAATCGTTCGTTTAGTCAATGGTTTGTGCGTTCGTTCGTTCATTGTTTGGTTGGCCAGTTCGCTCATTCGGTCATTCGGTCGTTTGTGTTATTGGCTTACATTGGCAATCATCGTCGATGGTTTCTTCACAATTTTCTTTCCCGTCGCAGCATATAGGTACTTATGCCACCGACGTCATAGTCATCATCACATAGCTGTCAAATCACCGGTGTCTCGTGATTTTGTGGTTGAAACCAAGAATATGTAAGAATAGGTTTGAAGAATAATATGCTGAAGACAAAGATAATGTTCAGTCGCCTGGCAAGAGAGCAAGAATTCATGATCGCCAGTCAGCGTCTAGTCTGCGCAGTAGTACGCTCATCTAGGTCAATTATTCACAAGAGACCTGATCATGAGAAGGAAACTTATAGAAGAATAAACATGGGTTGGAGTGCATACGACAGGCACTACCAAATCCTGACTGGGAGCTTGCCACTGTCGTTGAAAAGTCTGCTATCATTGCATTCTGCCGGTGCTAACATAAGGTAAGAAACTTGGAGGTTAACAAAAAAGCTCTACAACAAGTTAGAGACAACGGAAAGTGCGATGGGACGAAAAGTGCGAGACCTAACGTTAAGAGACAGGAAGAGAACGGTGTGGATTAGAGAGCAAACGGTGATAACCAATATTCTAATTGGCATTAGGAGAAAAAAATTGACCACCCCTTCCCCTACCGGAAAATGGGGTAAGCGAAGCTTGTCCTGGGTGCACCTAAACTAATCGTGATGCTAGGGAGAGAACGACGTCACTGACGGTATGCCCGCAGTCCGCCGTTGTCGCTTGCGTTCGATGTCTCGAGTTTTCTCGGCGGCGTGGTTAGCAGCATTCGCCAGCCATTGCCATTTGCCATTTTTTGAAATTAGATTACTTCAAAATTAAATCTGTCCATTACATAAGGCAATGAATGACTCGTACCCCCTTAAGCAATGGCTCATACCCCGCAAACGCGGCTCCCGATTACGGCGAGAGAAGTGAAATTCTACGCCGGATGAGTGACAACGGAGCCAGCTGTGGAAGAAGACAATGTCGACGAACGCGAGAGCAGTGGCACGAGCGTGTGCGGGGAACGAGCACAAACGGAGGGGCGCCAACGATCCAGCTGCGGAAGAAGACGACGCTCGAGCCAATGCTGATGATGATAGTTTTTTGCGTAAACGGATCCACCAAAATCTGTGCCTTTTAACAAGCTGCACTTGAAAAATGGAGCTGGGCAGGCCATGCAATGCGTAGGATGGATAACCAGTGGACCATTAGAGTTACAGAATGGGTACCTAGAAAAGGGCAGCGCTGTCGAGGACGGCAGAAAACGAGGTGGGGTGATGAAGTTGGGAAATTTGCAGGCGCAAGTTGAAATCGGTAAGCGCAAGACAAGTGTTATTGGAGATCGCAGGAAGAGGCCTTCGTCATGCATTGGACATAAATATAGGCTAAAGAGAAAATGAGACGTCCACCCAATCGTAGCAATTGCTACAACAGAAAACCCTACGGGTTGCTACAACGGAAACCGCCACGGGTTCTACGAAAGAAGAGCCTCGCAGTTGAAGAAAAATTGGTCCTGGTCCGGGACTCGAACCCGGGACCACCGCCTTTCCGGAGCAGCCACTCTACCATCTGAGCTAATCAGGCGGCTAGCAGATTGTAGGGCGAAGTCGAATTTATCAACTCGATCTACAGGGGGTCCCCACTATCATGCCCCAAGATTTAAAAATATGCAAATGCAATGTAGCTGCACATAACCAAGGGAATAATGTTTGCCGTTACTTGGCGATACTCTGAATATGTTTTGCATTCCGCCTAATTGCATAATTAGTCTAAATAATCATTTTCTCAAGTATTATATTTAGATGAAAAGCGTCAATAAAAAATCGTAGAGCAGCATGAAACACTCCTGATTCAGCTTTCTGTTGCTCAGTACGTGCTACTTAAAAGTGATTTTCCGAGCGTGAAAGAACCCCGCGAATACACGCAAAATTGCAGCGTGACTGGCCTCTTGAGGTACCTTGCATGTATTTGCAAGGTTCCTCACAAACAGTCGTTTGTGTTTCGAGTGCAAGTACGAGAAAACTATCTTGTATAACCCCTCTGGGCTGACCGTCAAAGAGATCCAGTGCGTACATCTGTTGCGTAAAATAAAAGTAAAATTCTACGTAAAACCTTAGCATGTAATTCTGCACATAACTATATCTGAAGCACACAGACGGGCCCTAACGCATTAGCACATTGTAGGTGATCTTTCAATTAGCCATTCCGTATGTAACACTGGGTGTGAGATAATTCTTGGCCAATCCTCTAGTATAGGCATGTGCCTCTGGGACATAAGAGGTACATAATCCTTAATGTATCTAGACATGTGCCATACTTCTTTGTGAATACACCTCTTATCTCCTATCTCCATTCTTTTGTAGACAAGTATCACAAGTCGATGTCTGACAGTGTGCGTCTGCCCGACGTAGTGTTTGAATTTCGCATAGCTTGTGAACGGTATTTTCTATAAACACGAACAATAATTTCAAGAGATTACAGATGTAACATTTGTGGTGGATAGACAAAAATATTGTATGAGATTACACGACACCATGCAGAGGATGACAGTAAACAGAAATGTACGCATCGCCGTTAGTTGTACAGGATTCGATTACACGTCTTGCTTTATATAAATTCCAACCTATGCTTAGAACCATATAATTTTGCTTTCAGGTGACATGCATCAGATATTTCGAAGTGATAATTCGGGCCAACTGGCAATGTACGTTGCTGACTGTACAACAGCGTGACGATGCGGGAAACAAAACTCTACTCCGGACCATCTATTTAGATTTTGTACTTTATTACTTTTCTTATGCCCAGTTGGTTATTTCTAAGTCCTAATTGACCTAAGCATATGCTGCATTGTTTTGGACAAAACCATCAGCTGATATGCAGCGCAGCATTTATTCTTGCTATTCGCCTTGCTACCCTAGAAACCACGTTATCCTACTTAATTCTCGACTCCTTGCGGTTACATTATGTGAAGCCGAGCGACAACAGTCGCGACAATGACCCATCCTAACGCGTAGAAGTGTATCCGGTGAATAAAGCACGATTGCAAATATGCCGTTCACTTTTTAGGATAACTAAGCAAGATTTTTTTTTTCATTTCAGTGGTTTACAGGTACCCAACATATATATTGATGTCATACAATACTGGGCTCTGCTATTACTCGAAATTTTATTACAGTCCCGTCACTTTAAAGCAGTTGGTGAAAACGTTACGACTTGGACTCATTGGTAAAAATATACTGATATACTAATATGCAACAATGGACGAATACAAGCGAAGCGCGCCAAAAAGCGCCATCTTTAACATATATTTCAAGATTCGTAGAAATATAATCCTATGTCATCGGTTCCGAGGTACCATTATTCCCGATGCAGGACTAAACCAACAGGTATATCGCTTTTCTTAAGTATTTGTCGCTTTTGTTTGTTATTGACGAAATTGACTACGTTGGTGCATCTGGTTAGCCATCGCACCTCATAGCCATCCCTAAGGGAAAAAAATATCGCGGTCATCAGCATCAGCCTACTTATGTCATCTCCCGTCGATTTCGACAATCCCTTGACTTTCACCAGCTGATTTAATCATATGCCTGCGAACATCTTTTTTATTGAAACACTAATTATATGCCGTCCTTGACTGTGCTTCGCTTCCCTCGGCACCCATTTACTGTGCATCATTTACGGTTCATCAGCTCATTATTGTCTTGCCAGTAAACACCAAGGCCCGTACATTGGTGTTTTAGCTAGCGTTGCTGTATATATATATATATATATATATATATAACATTGTAGGCGAATAACTATCATCGAGGCGCGGACGGCCAGTGATTCGGGAGCAATATCTGGAGCGATCACTTTCGGAGGCGATCACACCGTATTTGTGTGAGTGTACGGGCAAAAGCATTTCTGACGCTTTGCAAAGCTCTCTATCTGACGGTGTACACAGTAGAAGGTAACGGTTTCGTGTCCTCATCTTTTTGACCGGGCTTCTCACACGTGCGATATCTTTTCCATTTCGTTTTTCGTCGGTGCTGAGAACGAATGGCACGAGATCGACATGTTCCTGTCGTGCACGCATCTGTCGGGCAAAGGCGATGCTGACCTTTCGTGCGTCAACGGGTCAAGCGTGGGAGGCAGCACGGTGGCCTGCTATACGAGCCAGGCCAGCAAGGTGAGCGCATCGGAGACGTGACATGTTGCGTCGTAATCTTTCCACTGCCTTTCGTTCTGCAAAGCTAATTGCCTATAAAACGATTTCACGCACACTAAACTATACGAATTAAGGTTAGTCGTTTTATTAGCCGCATAAACTGTTGCACACATTCGCTTAGTAACTAAATTAGCAAGCACGTTGTCACGCGCGCACATTCTTCTTTTTTCTGGGGTTTTACGTGCCAAAACCAGTTCTGATCATAAGGCACGCCGTAGTGGAGGACTCCGGATTAACTTTGACCACCTGGGGTTCTTTAACGTGCACTACAGAGCCACAGGTGGTCAAAATTAATCCGGATCGAGTCCTCCACTACGGCGCACGCAAATACGAACACATCTCACTCGATGGCCGCGGACACTCGCTCTTGTAGCTTCTAATTATTGTAGCTAGCATTCCTTCTGAGCTTCACTCAGTTTGCGGTATGTTTGCCTGTCTATTGGTTTGTTTGGTTATCCGAACCAAACCTGTTCCACGCCAGCTGGGGTGACTCGTAGTCCGTGGTGTAATGGTTAAAACATCGGGCTGCTGAGCTGAGTGAAGAGGGTTCAAAACCAACCTTCGGACCCACTTGGGTCACTGGTTATGTGATGTTATGCGCCGCTCCTCAATGAACTTCTTTCACGCCGTTCTCGGTCAATGTGTATCAGTGAACCTATTTTACACCAACTTTGGTCCCATGGCTAGTGCCATTACCCGCCGTGGTGACGTGTAGCGGCTTTGGCCTCATAAACTGACGAGGAGTATGAGTATGATACACTGGATTCGTCTTGGTGTTGCACTAACGAGGCGTTATACGCATATTATCGGCTGCAGGGACATTTTCCCAACTGCGATCACTGCCAAGCGCCAGGAACACTTGAGTACATAATTTGGTCATGCCTAGCGTACTCGCGAGAACGGCAGAGCCTTATTTCTACTATTGAACCAGTTACTAAAAGACCAATGTCTGACGAGATTGTATTAGGTCTTTGGCCTGACGCCCACAGCGCAGCTGCGGTCATCGGAGCGACTATAGCCTTCCTTCAAGCCACTGGACTCGACGCACGACTCTATTATGACCTCAACGTGATGGACATGTATATACGCACCTCCTTATATTATCATCATTCATCGCTCTTTTTCTCCCCCCCCCCCCCTTTCCAGGTATTTTGTAGCGATGCCTTTCCGGTGCTAATGCCTTTTGGCGCTTATCGTACTTTGTCAGTCGTCAGAGCGACGGTCCGCTTGCGTTATCAACGGGATCAGCCGGCCGTGAGCGGTGGATGATAAGACTAGTATAGAATAAGTCATAAGGCATCGTTACAAAATACCGGCCTAGGCCAGAGCAAACTAACGCTCAAGCCGACCTCTCAGCCTTTCTTCAAATAAACCTCTCTTTCTTGGCGTTTCGCTACTACGTCCGAAGGCAGGCGCGACATCAAATCCCGGCCGCGGTGCCTGCATTTCAATGGGGCCGAAATGCAAAAACGCCGGTGTACCGTGCCTTGGGTGCCCAGTCAAGAATTCTTGGTGGTCAAAATTATTCCGGAGTGCCCCACTACCACGTGCCTCCTAATCCTATCGTGGTTTTGGCACGTAAAAGCCCAACATTCAATTTTTTTATGCCATTGAGTACGTACTGCCCTTCAGTCAATATCATTGACGCAAACTTGGGTAACTCGGTATGTGCCACAGGGCATCCGCCTCATTTCAGTCAATCTATTTCACGCCGACTTGGGTGACTCGGCTGTTTTAGCGGCCCGGTGTCTTGCTGCCTGCCCTGCGGAATTGGTGGCCAGGCCTTCTAGCACGATGGTGCCTGGTAGCCTTCCCTGCGGATCTGGTGGCCAGCTTTTAAAGTGAAAGCCTTAGATGGGCTTTCACAACGGATTTTTCGACATGGGTCGAAAAATACGTTGTCTGCCGTTATAGCACCACAATTCCTGGTGCCAACCACAAAGTTCGTGGGTTTGAGTGCCTAAATAACTCTACCTTAATCAAGAATTCATTAAGGCACTCGAGCGCACAACTCTTGGTGGGAGAAACAAGTAATAGGAAGTAAATTCAACGCATTCCAATGAGAATGTCAAATTGTTGTTGTTGCCTAATTTAATGAATGTCTCATGAGCGCGCTGGCTTTCGCCTCCATCCTCTTTAGCGTATGCTACAGCGACTGTCAACTTTTCTTGCAGCCTGGTGTCTTGATTACCCTCCACCTCACTACGTGCTACGGCTCTGGCGTCCAGCTGATCTCGCGACCTGGTATCTCGATGCCGGCTATGATGACCTGGTGTCCAGCTGTTCTAGCTGCGTGTCATCTTTCTGCGCGGCCCGTATGCCTGATGGCCAGCTGTTTTTGTGTCCTCCTCGGCAGCTGATCAGAAGATCGTGCATGCGTTAAGGAATCACAGGTGGCAAGAAGTTTTTCTCTACCAATTTCTACATCAGAAAGTCAAGTTGGCAGAGCGGTTGGTTAGCGTGCAAAATCAGCGTCTGTGTTAACTTCATTCCTTTCGCGCTGTGATTTCGTTCATTTCTTTGTATTTAAAGATTGTTTTCGCTGCAAATAACGGGCGATGTATCGTGATTAGATATCGTTGGTTGCGTTCGCGTTGGCGGTCATTTTGGCAATGACGGTGCATGTGGTTGCGGGAAGGAGTGATCATCTGCTTTCGTGAATCTCTTTAGTCTATAACGTCCGAACTCAACTCACGCAGCTTTTTTGAACACACCATGAAGTGGCTGGATTAATGATTGCTGCTTGTTCATGGAGGCCATCCCCGTGGCTTTTGGTTTAAACAACGCGGAGATGGACAGCCGGGCCGAGTTCCGGTTCCTAGCAGAGGAGGTGAGTACAATTCTTGCGAATGTTTTGAATTACGCTCAATCAACTTTTGGTGCAGCAGCCACGGGAAGGGCCGTCCGCTTCCTTTTCTGTAACCGCGTCCTCTTTCGTCCTCGTGATGTAGGCGTATCTGCGGTTAGAAAATGTACTACAGCTGCCTCTTCAGGGCAGCACGTTCTTGAAATTATGTCATGTATAGTTAAAAAGTTGATGATAGAGTACTCAAGAAAAGACGGGTTTACATTGGCTGGCGTTTCACCCTGCTTTTGATCTTTTCTATCGTGGCAGCATCAGAATACTGCTGATCCAGCGCACTTGTTATAATTTATTTGAAGCGTATTTTTAAAATAAATGTTTCACAACTAACGGTGATGCGCACAATTGCTTGATTTCTTCCTACGCAACGAGTATTTTCATGCAATGTTTATGCACACCCTTCACTTCGTATAATTTTCAGATTTGTGCTCTACACCATTCAGAAGCTACAGTGAAATGCAAACACCAAGTCAGGCGGATGCTCAGTGTGAGACGTCTGTGTAACGAAATCACCAGGATGAATGCGATCTGTGATACTTGTCGACACAAGAATGCTGATGACAGGTGTATGTCATAGATAAGTAGTACACATTTGTAATCACACGTATTCGGGAGATATTCGAGGTAGTTGTAATCTTGAGAAAGCACGGTTCGGCAGCTTCGCGTAGACGGTAACTGAGGGTTATGTACACTCTGCTGTGGCAGTTACGTGCTCATGTCCCTGAGTATCTCAGGAGCGATTGTATCATTATGGGAAAGAACGTGTTCGGCGTAGGTCAACGCACATGGTTAAAATGAGAAAGAATCATGTCTGCCTTGGTTATGCTGCATTATTAGTGAGACCAGTGTATCGTGCAACGGTCTGTTTTTACCCGTGCCTCTTTTTGCTTTACCAATTTTGTGGGCGATCCATGAAATTTAGTTTGTGTGCAACACGTACCTTCTCTTTTCTTTTTTGTTCACTTCGAGCTGCAGCGTCGGTTGCAGCTTAGGAATAATAATAATAATAATAATAATAATAATAATAATAATAATAATAATAATAATAATAATAATAATAATATCGACAGCGACATCCTAAAGGTCAACAAGATTACGAGACATCGACGTTGACATAGTGACGTGATCATGACTGTGTCGTCGGTGGCGTGGCTACTTAACTGCTGTGGCAGGAAAAAGTAACAACTATAAACATGTGCAGTGCGTGCGTCGTCATTGACGATGATGCTTAAGCAGCGGTGGCGGCGAAAGCAGCAGCGCGCACTTTGATGTTATGGTTGCAAACTTCTAGAGAATGGTTTCTTTTCCTCTTTCGCGCGTTTTCGTGATTGGTAGGTGGTCCGACTCGATAGGTGGCCTGACTCGTCAAGGAAACCCTAGTTCGTTAGTTGGTTAGTAATTTCTTACTGTCGTTTGTTCGCTCATTCGGTCGTTCGTTAGTTGGCTCGCTCAATCGTTCGTTTAGTCAATGGTTTGTGCGTTCCTTCGTTCATTGTTTGGTTGGCCAGTTCGCTCGTTCGGTCATTCGGTCGTTTCTGCTATTGGCTTACATTGACAATCATCGTCGATGGTTTCTTCACAATTTTCTTTCCTGCCGCAGCATTTAAGGTACTTATGCCACCGACGTCATAGTCATCATCACATAGCTGTCAAATCACCGGTGTCTCGTGATTTTGTGGTTGAAGCCAAGAATATGTAAGAATGGGTTTGAAGAATAATATGCTGAAGACAAAGGTAATGTTCAGTCGCCTGGCAAGAGAGCAAGAATTCATGATCGCAAGTCAGCTCTACAGTCTGTGCAGGAGTACGCTCATCTAGCTCAATTACTCACAAGAGACCTGATCATGAGAAGGAAATTTATAGAAGAATAAACATGGGTTGGAGTGTATACGACAGGCATTACCAAATCCTGACTGGGAGCTTACCACAGTCGTTGAAAAGAAATTGTACAATCATTGCATTCTACCGGTGCTTACATATGGGGCAGAAACTTGGAGGTGAACAAAGAAGCTCTAGAACAAGTTAAGGACCGCACAAAGAGCGATGGAACGAAAAATGTTAGACCTAACGTTAAGAGACAGAAAGAGATCGAGCGGTGTGGATCAGAGAGCAAACGGGGATAACCGATATTCTACTTGACATTAAGAGAAAGAAAATTGACCACCCCTTCCCCTACCGGAAACTGGGGTAAGCGGAGCTTGTCCTGGGTGCACCTAAACTAATCATGATGCGACGGCTGCGAGGGAGAGAACGACGTCACTGACGGTATGCCCGCAGTCCGCCGTTGTCGCTTGCGTTCGATGTCCCGAGTTTGCTCAGTGGGGTGGTTAGCAGCGTTCGCCCGCCATTGCCACTTAAGATTCTTCGAACTTAAATTACTTCAAAATTAAATATGTCCATTACGTAAGACCATGAATGGCTCATACCCTCACAAACGCGGACTCCCTATTACGACAGAAGAGATGTGAAATTCTACGCTGAATGAGTGGAAACGGAGCCAGCTATGGAAGAAGATGACGACGCTCGAGCCAATGCTGATGATGATAGTTTTAAATGCGAAGCATTTCTTGGCGAACATTCGCCACTTCGACAGTATCTATCTATCTATCTAACCATCCATCCAGCCAGCCAGCCGCCTACGTCTTGGTGCTCTCATGGTCGTTTCGTTAACTTCTTAGTTACCAAAATTGGCATAGTATGAAGAACATAAATGATAGGCATGACTTGAATTTCATGACATGCGTGTCATGTAGGTCATGAAACAGCCGGCTAAAATGTCAATGACCCCGCTAAAAAAACATTAACACTAAAAAACCACTGAATTGGGTTCGGACGTAGGTACTAAGGGAAGGAAACACTAAATGATGATGGTAGAAGTGATAGTCATCAGCATGACTCAGCAAGAAAATAATTAGAACTCAAGAACCACTGAAATGAGTTTTCACATGCTTACTAAGGGAAGGAAACACTAAAATATGATGGCAGAAGTCATAGTCATGAGCATGACTCAGCAACAATGACTGACTCAGCAAGAAAACAATTAGAACTCAAGAACCACTGAAATGAGTTTTCACGTGCTTACTAAGGGAAGGAAACACTAAAATATGATGGCAGAAGTCATAGTCATGAGCATGACTCAGCAACAATGACTGACTCAGCAAGAAAACAATTAGAACTCAAGAACCACTGAAATGAGTTTTCACGTGCTTACTAAGGGAAGGAAACACTAAAATATGATGGCAGAAGTCATAGTCATGAGCATGACTCAGCAACAATGACTGACTCAGCAAGAAAACAATTAGAACTCAAGAACCACTGAAATGAGTTCTGACGTGGGTACCAAGTTATGGAAACACTAAAGAATAATGATGGTAGAAGGAAAGTCATGAGCATGACTCAGCAAAACAATTAAAACTCAAGAATCACAGAAATGGGTGGGTTCGGACGTGGGTACTAAGTGAAGGAAACTCTAAAAGATGATGGTACAAGCTATAGCCTTGAGCATGACTCAGAAAAAATGACAATGACTCAGCAAAAAAATTACTATAGAACCACTGAAATGGGTTCGGACGTGGGAACTAAGTGAATGAAACACTAAAGGATGGTGGTAGTCATGGTCATGACTCAGCAAAAATGACAGACTCGGCGAAAAAAAATGAACACTCAAAAACCAATGTATAGGGTTTGGTCTGGTACTAATTAAAATGAAAAGGCTGATGGAGTTTGGAAATTTGCAGGCGCAACTTGAAATCGGCTAGCGCAAGACAGGGGTAATTGGAGATCGCAGGGAGAGGCCTTCGTCCTGCAGTGGACATAAATATAGGCTAAAGGGAAAAAAAGACGTCCACCCAATCGTAGCAATTGCTACAACGGAAACCCCTACGGGTTCATTGAAAGAAAAGCCTCGCAGTTGAAGAAAAATTCGTCCTGGTTCAGGACTCGAAAGCGGGACCAACGCCTTTCCGGGGCAGCCGCTCTACCATCTGAGCTAACCAGGCGGCTAGCAGATAGCAGGGCGAAGTACGAATTTATCAACAAGCTCGATATACAGGAGGTCCCCACTATCATGCCCTAAGATTTAAAAATATGGAAATGCTATGTAGCTGGACAGAACCAAGATAATAATGTTTGCCGTCGCTTGGAGATGCTCTGAATATTTCTTGCATTCCGCTTAATACATAATTCGTCATAATTAATTATTCAACTTCTCAAATATTATAATTAGATGAAAAGCGTCAATAAAAATCGTAGAACAGCATGAAACACTCCCTATTCAGCTTTCTAGTTGCTCAATACGTGCTACATAAAAGTGATTTTCCAAACGTGATGGAACCCCGCGAATACACGCAGAATTGCAGCGCGACTGGCCCCTTGAGGTACCTTGTGTGTATATGCAAGGTGCCTCACAAGCAGTCGTTTGTGTTTCGACTGCAAGTACCAGAAAACTAGCTTATATAACCCCTCTGGGCTGACCGTCAAAGAGATCCAGTGCGTACATCTATTGCGTAAAATAAAAGTAAAATTCTACGTAAAACCTTAGCATGTAACTCTGCTCATAAGTATATCTGAAGTACGCAGACGGGCCCTAATGCATTAGCACATTGTAGGTGATCTTCTTTGAATTATCCATTACGTATGTAACACTGGGTGTGAGATAATTCTTGGCCAATCCTCCAGTATAGGCATGTGCCTCTGGCACATAAGAGGTACATAATCCTTAATGTATCTAGACATGTGCCATACTTATTCGTGCATACGCATCTCCATTCTTTTGTAGACAAGTATCACAAGTCGCATTTGTCCTTGTGACATCGCTGCGTCGATGTCTGACAGTGTGCGTCTGCCCGACTTAGTGTTTGAATGTCGCATATATTGTGAACGGTATTTTCTATGAACGTGAAAAATAATTTCATGAGATTTCAGATGTAACATTTGTGGTGGATAGACAAAAATATTGTATGAGATTACACGATGCCAGAGGATGACAGTAAACAGAAATGTACGCATCGCCGTTAGTTGTACAGGATTCGATTACACGTCTCGCTTGATATAAATTCCAACGTATGCTTAGGAACCATATAATTTTGCAATCTGGTGACATGCATCAGATATTTTGAAGCGATAATTCCGGCCAACTGGCACGTTGCTGGTTTTACAACAGCGTGACGATGCGGGAAACAACTCTACTCCGAACCATCTATTGAGATTTTGTACTTTATTACTTCTCTTATGCCCAGTTGGTTATTTGTAAGTCAATTATGTATATGCTGCATTGTTTTGGACAAAACCATATGCAACGTATATTTTTTATTTATTTATAATACCCTCAGGGCCAAAGGCATTATAGAGGGGAGTGGTAAAGCAAATGTGGTACATCGGAAGTAAACAAAAAGTAGTGATTAATATGAACAAAACACATTGCTAGAATACAAAAGGTTTCAATACAGTGTTAGCTGCTGTGTCACAAAAATAAATTCCTGGTTATACAATGTTAGCTAAAGTTTCACGAAAAAGGCTGTTATCAGTAACATTTACAATATCAGCGGGAAGGTGATTCCAATCTATACATGTTCGAGGGAAATAAGACTAGGACAAATGCTTTGTGTTACATAGATAGGTCCCGACTTTATGACAATGATCAACAGGGTGTGATACATAATGGGGTCTTCTAAAGGATTGCGTGTGCAGTGTACGATGATGATAAAGCTTATGAAAGAGCACTAGACGTGCCATTCTACGTAGAACAGACAACACTGGAAGACTAAGATTAGATTTCATGGAAGAAATGCTCGCAGTTCTATTATAATAAGAAAAGATAAATCTAACTGAGTTATTTTGGACAAGTTCTAAGCGCGTTTTCAGGTTATCCTGGCAGGGATCCCATACAGAAGTAGCATATTCTAATTTAGGACGTATTAGCGTTTTATAGAGTAGATGTTTTAGTTTTCGATGGTGAGCTAGAGAAGTTACGGCGCAAGTAGCCTAACATGCGGTTAGCGTTGTTAATAACGTATTCGGTGTGAATTGCCCATCACAGATTTGTAGTTACACGGACACCTAAGTACTTGTAAGAGTTGACTGTTTATAAAGGAACATTGTTTAATTGGTAAGGGGCTTGTTGGCAAAAAACACGGGAAACACGTAGCACTTTACATTTGTTAGTATTTAGTTCCATTAACCACGAGTCACACCGTTTGGATATTGCATTAAGATCAAGTTGCAACTTGTTAACGTCGGTTTCATTGATTTCGCGAAAAATAACACAATCGTCCGCGAACAAGTGTACGTTAGAGGATAGTGTAGCAGGAAGGTCGTTAATAAAGATGAGAAAAAGGAGAGGGCCCAGAACTGAACCTTGGGGAACCCCAGAATGTACGTCACTGAAAGAAGAATTAAAACCATTAGATGTAACAAACTGAGTGCGATTTGTTAGAAAAAACGTAATCCACATGAGAAGGTGAGGATGTAGATTTAGTTCATTTAATTTGTACAAGAGAAGTCTGTGGCAAACCTTGTCAAACGCTTTAGAGAAATCGAAGAAAATACAATCGTCAAAAGAACGATCCAAAATTTGATGTAGCTCGTGACTGAATCAAACCAGTTGTTTCACATGAAAATGTTTTGCGAAAGCCGTATTGAGCTAGGGTGAAGAATGAATTATAGTCGAGAAAATTAACGAGGTTAGAAGAAATGACATGTTCAAGTAGTTTACAACACGTACTAGTTCATGAAATGGGCCGGTAATTATTTGGCGAATGTTTGTTACCTGACTTATGTAGAGGAACCACTTTCCCGACCGTCCATTCTTCAGGTAGTGTTGACGTATCTAGGGACTGCTGAAAAAGCTTTAGTACGTAAAAACAATAGTACTTTTTAAGAATTTTGTGTTAATTGAATCATAGCCCAGAGAATTAATAATGAGAGAATTTATCAGTTTTAGGACACCAGACATTTTAACAATAATTGGAGGCATTTGTATATAGTCATATTCATGGGTGGTAGGCAGAACACTTTTACGCTTGTTGGAAAAGTTTTTGACAAAGGTTTCGTTTAGGAGACCAGCACACTAGTCAGGTGGAAGACGGGAACCGGAAGAGTCATCCAAGGCGATGTGTTCACTAGATGGTGGATTGATAATTCTCCAAAATTTTTTCACGTTATTTGTTAGCATCGATGGAAGAGTGGTAGACAAAAATTTATGCTTAGCAACGTTCAATGCAGTTACGTAAGCATCAACTGCTAATTTATAAGTAGCCCACCTCAGTTCGGTGGGCAAGCTTTTAGCCAAGCGCAAAAAAACGTTTCTTTCGGTTGGCAAGCCGCCTGATACGCGGACCATACCAGGGGGCTTGTGGATTTACAACAATTTTGCCAGTCGGTATGTGTTTGTTCGTTGGTTCGTTTACTTTAGACATGAAAACATGCAATATATATATATATATATATGCAACCTTATGTATACGACCGAGAGCATTTCTGGCGCTCTGTCAAGCTCGGCCTTCGCGTAGTGTGAAGAGCGCTGTGGGCCGTATATTTCATTGAGTCGGATGCCGAGTCTCGCGAAATCTCGAGAAAGATAAATTATTGCAAGTGATCGCCCCAGAATGCGCGCTTACTCATGCTAAACGACGAAAACAGAAAAAGGCATACTACCAATGGCGGGCACAAACGAGGCGGGTTGTCCTGTCGTTGCATTTACTAGATTGCACCTGACGCCATAATATTCGAAGGAAGCGCCCATAGAAGTGTCGATCTTTTCCTCTCCCGAACAAAATGGCGCCGGATGTCATAATGAGTTATACTTCTTGGAGGGCTCAACGCTGTTGATAAACTATAATTTACGATAGATCATGGCAGCCTTTGACGGTGTTCAGAATAGAACTCCAAGGCTTCGCGTCCCCATGTCTTTCAGCGTGCTTCTCACGTACACGTGCGATGTCTTTTCTTTTTCAACGGTACCATGAACGAACGGCGCGAGACCGACCTGCACCAATCTGTCAAGCAATGACGATGCTGGCCTTTCGTGCATCGTCACCAGGACCAGCGGGGGAGGAATCGCAGTGGCCGACTGTGCTAGCCAGACCAGCAAGGTGAACGCATGGAAGACGGGACTTCTGGCATGGTAATTAACGCGATAGCGTTAAGGGCTCCGTGCCGCAGAAAATCCGGCGTCGGTGTCTCGCCGTCTTCGGTTGCGCTTGGTGGAGGGGAAATGGAGGGGGGGGGGGGGGGTTACAGTACTTTGGCAGCAACTGCGTATTGGGCAACCGCGCGGGCTTTGTCTTGAAACCGATCTGATTTGGGGGCAGAGTCTAGGCGGGCCGACGGCTCGTAGCTTTGCGTGTGCTGTGTTCTCGCCACTCAGTTTGCATTGCAGCGATTTTCAGCACGAACGTCCTTCGTTCGCTGCAGGCCGCGCTTCCTCACGCCAGCGTTTTGACAGCGAGTGTTGGCGGTCATCGAGTGAGATGAGTTCATGTTAGCTTGTGCGCACGTGACGACATGCTGGTTAATTTCGTCAATAAGCCAATGTTTACAAGTTTGTACGGCTGATAAAACTACTATCCTTACTTCGTATACCTGTCTACTAATTTGCTATGGCAAACGATGCTTCGTCTTTCGGGCAAAACTGCGACATTTTTACTAATAGTGCCTTTTTTAACGCGACAGCGTTGAAGATACCGTGTCGCAGGAAATTCGGCGTCGGCGGTGCTGTCCATGAGCGAAAATTTAGGTATATATTTAGGTATATGTGTATGCCACGCCTTGTTATATGACAAGCGGTAAATGCGGGTTATATCAACCCCAGCAATACCGGACATCGCTTTTAGTTCACAGCTTTTACACCACGTGGCGTACGGACCTATAAGATTCGAAATTCGCGCGATGACGCACGAAGTGTACTGAACGAAAGCAAAATACACGTAATAACAATAAAGGAAAAAAAAAAACAGCACCACGTCAACAGCTTTCATTGTCGAGCATGGCCGAGCGCGAATCCGGAATGGCTGATCTGATAACCGCCGCGCGTATAAGACGAGCGACCAGCTGTGAATCAGCAGTTTTGCTGCTATTGATAATCGTTTAGAGGCTCAGTCCCGCTTCGAGAAAGCGGGTGCAGAATCTAGAAAGAGCGGCCTCCGTCTATCTTATCCTCGTCCAACTTTTTGTCCAATTGAATTGTCGTGCGGCTTCACCGGGCGTCTTATAAAAGCACAAATGCCCCTTTGTAGCTGCAGTTCTCGAAAGCTGATTCTCAAAGAATAATGTAAGCTTGCTAAGTGGGGGTGATGGGCGCATGTTTCAGGATATGCATTCGCACGATTGACGTCCTTAATCTCGATTGGCTTCAGTTTACGATTGCATTCGCGCATTTGCGTGCAGGTGCCTGGTCGCGGTATGTTCACTGCCACAGAAATTTGTTTTTCAAAGGCGAAAGCCTTAGGTGGCTATATTGGCGGTGTCCTTGGCGGTGACCTTGGCGAAACCGCGCCGTGACGAAAATGGCCGACGCCGCAAAGTGTAAAATCACGTCAACAAATGCTCGGACTGACGTCAGTTTTCTCAGCGAGGTTCCTGTGAACAAAGTAAATTAGTGGCTTCCAAAAGAAAATTTGGTACATTTTAGCCGTACACCTTTTCTGAGGGCTTGGTAAGCGACGGGAGTAAATGCAGAAAATCATCTGTAACTGGTCAATGGTCAAAGACCTGCTTCACTGCAGGGCTTCAAGTAAGGCGCATTAGTTAGAACCTGGAATAGTTCCGTTCTTTTCGCAAGCTCGCATTAAAGGAAGACGTCTGAAGTCAATTATTTCATTATGCACGTGGTACGTTATGCCGCACCTTTGCCTCTTTGCTAACGATTGGTGAAACCATTATTAAACCGAATGTAGATCGATGTACACGACCGAGTTAAAACTCGGGAAACTCATCGCGTTGGCTCAGTGGCTATAATGCTTGGCTGCTTTGTATGAGGACCTAGCTATTACGGTCGACTTTTTTGACGACAAACTACGGGCACGTGTATCTTTACGTTCTAATGAACATTAGGAAACCATATATCAAGATTATTCCGTACCCTTAACTACGGCATCCCCCATTGCCCCCTGTTCAGATACGGGTCGTTAAAATCAGTCAGCGAAAACTACCGATATTTTACGCTGAGAAAACAAGTCAAGCAATTGTTTCGCGTGGTGTCTGGTTTTTTTAGCTGTCTCACAGCCTAGAAAATCCACAGCGTGATTAGGTACGTAATACGGGTGTGGCTAATGTTGCTGACCATTTCGCATCGGCGCTTTCCGAGTTTTCATTTTCTTCTACAAAATGCATACTAAACCATTACAATACAAGCAGTATATGCAGTGGCAATCACAGCATAAACTGTTGAAGTGGTATAGCTAATTTGAAATAAATGGTTATTCAATCAGCTACGACACGCTGTTCATCGCGGTGTACTTAGCCCTGCTTCCAGGAGTAGAAGAGACACCTATGTTAACGCCTGAAACAGCAAGGATGCAAAACAGCCAAGCGTAGCTCAGCTAAAACTTCAGATATAGAGCGAAGATTTTCTTTCTCATCGGCATTGTGCTTTGTTTTGTTTATGTAAACTTATCCGACATTCGTTTCGTTTGCTGCCAGCTACCTATCCGCAATAGTAAATCATTTCTGAAGGCACGAAACAGCGCCCCACATCCGCAAGCATTTCGCGGCGATTTGCTGTAGATCAACGGATTTGTGGCTTTTTTCATCTTTGCTGAAATACATAAGTCCTGCGACCGAGATAAGAGCTCCTTGCGTTAACCACCGTGGTTGCTCAGTGGCTATGGTGTTGTGCTGCTGAGCCCGAGGTCGCGGGATCGGATCCCGGCCACGACGGCCGCATTTCGATGGGGGCGAAATGCGAAAACACCCGTGTACTAGATTTAGGTGCACGTTACAGAACCCCAGGTGGTCAAAATTTCCGGAGTCCCCCACTACGGCGTGCCTCATAATCAAATCGTGGTTTCGGCTCGTAAAACCCCACAATTTAATTAATTTTTTTTATTCTCCTTGCGTTTTGGGAAAACTGATGCAAAGGAATAAATGCTCTGATCTGCGAGCCAAATGTGACGGAGAAGTCACTTTGCGAGTTTATAAAACGCATTTGATACTCTTAACGGTAGGAGTAAGCGGTCGTTGGCACGCTCGTTGAGCTTTATATCTATGACTTCTACAACCTGTGCAGCCGCCCTCTAATTTCGTGTTCCATATGCTGATAATTGAGGTAGCATAAAAATTTGTAACGCTAAAGCGTTGCAAATTTCTGGCATTCTTTTTGCCGGTCATCTGTAAAAGCGGCCGCGGTGCCACAAGAGCCGATCAAGAAAGAGCGAAGTAATCATATCTATTTATTGATTTAACTGCTCCAGTGTCTCCAATTCAACCTTGCATCCGTTTCGTTTCTTCTACTTCATCTATGTCAACTCTTGTATGTTGTTTTCGCTGAGAAACCACTGATCATTTCCACGAGCGTGTAAAAACGAAGATGACAACGATAATAATTACTACTACTACTACTGCTACTACTATTACATCACTAATTAATTATTATAGAGGAAGTACAACAACAATGAACGCTTTACATGAGATCCAACGAAATGTTTTAGCATAAGTGATGCGAATGTTCCTTTGCGATTATACAAACGTTTTCATGTGTTAAATCGGTCGATTCGATGCAGATTGACAGTGTATTCGACATTCGCTGGCTTACTTATCGTGATGATTATTTTTTATTTACCATAAACACATGTCCAATATCAAATCTCTTAGGCGAACTGGGGCACGGCGAATCCATTAGGATGAAGCCAACTGAACTGCGTGTCCTGT
>NW_023605868.1:0-27444 GCF_013339745.2 Dermacentor silvarum
TTTGGAGATGCAGCATTACGTTATAGACAGATTTATAGTGGTGATGTTTAAAATTTTTGAGGTGTTATCTATTATTTCGGTGGTCAGAATAGGTTGTAGAATTTATTAGGCCCCTCTCTGCTGGAATATTAGGCTGTCACACGGTGAAAACAAATATAGCTCATGTTACTCTTCTTGACTGTTCCATACCCACGGTTTGATCCATGGTCAATACTGCGCTAATGTTAAAATTTGATTTATTATAAGCTCGCCCGAAAGCAGCTCCGTTTTCTCTGTTGGAAACACCAAGTGTATTAATAAATTTTTTTTGATATGCAGGCACAATAGACATTTCTTGCATATACGGGAAATATTTTGTGCATGAAGGCATATGCTATCAAGAACAATTCGTAGCTTTATAGACCATGCACAACACTACAGTATTCTTCCTAACAAATACTAAGCGACTGTATTTAAAGAGACCAAGTAAATGAAATTATATCCCGCGCACAGACCCGTCACCTTAAACTTACCTTCAACATTTGCGCGTGGAGACTTTGTTGAGGCTGTTGTTTGCGGTATTTTATTGCAAAAAAAGGATCTCTGTGTGAAATATTCTCAGGAAGTATTTTTTTAGAAACTCTTGATCCTATAATTCACAACTTCTGATCGTATAGGACAGAATATTCTGTATAAAATTTTCTCCACCTAAGTTTTTATTCCTTTGTGCGCATGTCATTGAAGTATAGACACGCAGCAATTCAGCCAGCTTGTTTAGAAGATATGTTGTAGCGTGTCCTTCGCAGAAAAATGAAAAGAAGAAACGTTTCAACAAAGTAGCAATTTTGATAAGCCTATGTAACCTAAGCCAAGGTAATCTCAATAAAATAATCCACTAGTCGGAATATGAGCAATACACTGCAAGAAGAAATATAATATGGAAGCGTCCTCTTCCATCAGCATCCTGCAACGTAATCCCTAACGTTGGCGTCCCGGCCTTGTACCCCGCGCACCATAAATGCATTTCCAGCAAAACGTAAAAGGTAGTTTGATCTGCGGTGGAGCTAGATGCTGTTCAGGTAGTCGGAGACAGAGATTAAGGATGTCGCAGTTACACAAGTAACTGGCCTGTAATATATTCGAAATACAGCGTCCAAGTAATTTATGGATTACCGTAGACAAGCTTGACTCAAGTGCTGTGCATTGTGTGCTGTGCGTATATAGGCTTACAATAAAATTGAGGATGCTGTCGTTGCAACTCTTCATATATAAATGTACCTGAACAGTGCCGCTATTTAAATTTAAAGAATTTCGGCAAAATTATACTGTCTTCCTTGTGTACAGTAAAACGCGAGCCGCCTCAAAGAGTCACCGTACTCCTCGGAAATATTTTCACGTCCAGTATCGGTACAGGTCAAGGCATAAGAAAAACAAATCCCTCTAAATAATGTTTGTCTCAACATTGCACCTGCATACCTCAACTGCTAAAATATGTGCAAGACATCTCCCGCCTTGTACCACGTTGCAGTCGAGAGGCCGGTTGGTGCCGTCAAGGATTTTGCCTTTGTGTGGCCATTGAGAGGCAACTGCTGCACGGCCTGCGTCGCAGTGACATCGCTTTCCTTGCACCACTTGAAAATTGAATCTAAATGTGCATGTGTTAGTATAACTTACAGAATGCCGTATGCTTCATCGTTCGAATCTCGTACTGCACCGACATATTGTATGAGGCGGTACATTTTGTAAGAAAATTGTGCTCCTTGAGTATGTGTTATGGACCTAATAGCTATAAATTAACCTAATATACTCCTTATAATTATACTCATCGCATTCCTTACTGTTGTCGACCACGCTGTGCGTATGTCATATGTGCTTTTTAGCTAACTTTGCCTCCACGTCTTTCAAATATGGTGCCCTCATCACGACGTGAAAATTCCACATCCTTCCACATGCCGTGTCTAAACTGCAACGCCTACTAACGACGCTGGCAAGGGAGTTGTTTTTGTTGTACACCTAACGCAGAATCCTATGAGTTGTCTAGCTGAAACAATTAGGTTTTTACTATAATGTAGGCATAGTTTGTGACTCTATACATATTTTGAGTTTTAAGTCAGCGGATCACTAAGTGATATACGAATATCTTTCCTGCATTTCATCAGTTTATCTAGCATCATGCATGCTGCAATCATTTTTGTGTAAGGAAGGCTACGCTGATATATGCAGCCTTAAGCCACATATCGAAGCCAAATAACTAAGAAACCAATATTCTGCTAGATGAATGACAATGATGCCACAACATATCCTAAGATGTATCAAAAGCTTGCTTTAGACAGATTATGCCCACAAAACGTTCTCTTGCGTTCCGATGCCTTTCAACTTTATATGAAAATTTGCGTGGCTGCGCTTCACTTCTAAAGTGGTGATTTTTTTCATATTACGTTAAGGAAGCCAATCTGTGACTTTTCTTTCTTAAACACATAGCAACTATTCGTAATATTTTTTCACTTGCTCTCAAACTTTCTAACACTGATATCCACTTTCAGAGCTTAACATACTTTTCCCAGGATAGCGCGTACTTGAAAGTCACGAACAAATATAAAAGTTGGAATGCAGCAGTTAGGCTGAATAGCCTCGCTGCGAAATGATTCGCAGAGGCCTTCGTGAATTTGGCAGTAAATGTCGGAAAGCGGAGTGTATGCTAAAATTGATATGAAACACTAACTCTCAATGCTTTTAAGGTTTTCGCATATACTAAAAGAACGGTAACGTCATTGATGTTTTAGAAAAGTGCAGTGGGCCTCAGCAATGTTACAAGAAATTGGGGACTAAAGTACCTGTTTGTTACTTCAGGTTCCCTCTGACTGTGCCTACGTGAAGATTTAGAAATAAAGAATATATCGCTTACTTCTTCATCAGATGTTCCTGGTAACGACAAAAAAACAATTAGCAAGCTCAAGTACCACAAGATCATCATTTCATTCTTAAAACAAATAACAGTATTGCAGTTGTAATCACAATGGTAATATGTGAATTTAAAAAAATATTGCAAATGATATCCACTGTGGGTATCCATGTTATTCCAAGTATTTTGCAGGCACCTAAGTATTCAGCATTGTCCGGGGTTTCGCAACATGATCCAAACGTGTTGCTTAACTTGAGGAGCTGTGTGTGCATGGCGGGTTGTGAACGTACGCGTTTGTGAACACAGCAGAGCGACAAACACGTTGTAGATGATCGTATGAGGGCAGTGGCACGACTTCTACGCCGGCCGTCCAACGCGAGCCTCTCACATGTGGACTGTTTGGTTTTGCACATGTAGTGCATGTGGATGAGCGTATGTGAGAGAAATACCGATTGTGACGTCGTGAATGACTATGTGTTATAGAATCGTACGTTCGTATAGAATCGTAAGCAACAGAACTGAGAGGTGGAGAAAAAAAAAACAGTCTTAACGACCTCTTGACAAAGCTCTCGAACTCAAAATCAGTGCCACGTTACGTGCAAATCTGATTTCGAAAAAATGCACTTACAGAATCTCGTCTGTAAAATCTTCTCAAAAGTACTCATTCTGAATGCGGAGCACAAATATGAGTTGGCAAATTTTCACGCATTTATGCAAATGCATAAAGTATGAAGCTTCTGTAAACAGTATCAAGCCTATGACAACTGAGAGAGGGTGATATGAGTGCTCTAGAGTTACCTTTTTGGAGATATTAGAGATGAATAATATAAGATAAGCTTCGCGCACTGCATGCATGCTTCTACGACAGTATTACACAGTGATCCACAATAAAAACTCTTGTGTAGGCATGTAAAAGAAAAGTGTAAAAATGTTTCAACCAATATTTGTATTTTTCTGAATGTTTGAAATGCTTCTGGTGTCGTTGAAATAAATTCTGCACATTAAAATAAAGAAACTCACCATTCGCATTTTCCGGCGGTGGTACTTCTGAAAAAAAAGTTATTTGTGCATAAAACGATTGCTATGGATAGGACAACCGAAGTTGTACTCGAGATTACATAGAGCTATTTCATTAGGAGGTGTAGCTGTTCCAGTGTTGCGTATTGATAACTTCTAATAAAATTCTTGAAGTACAGTTGACAAAGAAATAACCTGACAGCATCTTTCCAAGGATGTTGTAGCACTCCGCTTGTGAAAGCTCCTCTTTTGCGTTTTGAATTGGTATTTGGAAGTCACGTAAATAGGATTTTAATCATCGACTACATTAAATAGGGGCACACTTGGATCTATGACGGAATACCACGCATGGTACCAGCTGATATTCTATTAGTGTGTGAGCAAAACACAGCCGCAATTTCCAAGAACAACAAACTAAACTTAGGGGGCAATCCTCACTGCATTTTTTGCAATTTCTATAGTAAAACTATGTATCTGATGATGCACTGATGCCTGAACTTATCTGTTTGCCCAATTTCGGACCGAATGATGTTTTACGAAGAATATAAATAAAGAAATACAAAAATGCAGTTTGACAGTATTCTTGATGAAACCATTAATCTGTTTATTATGCAGCTAAGCTGTTTCTCAGTGTGTTTAAAATTATCAGAATAAAAACGCTGCGTGTTGTGTTGTTTAACCAGCACTTACAAAGATACAAGAAAGTAAGCAACATTTTACCTCCGGTTGCAGATTCTCCGGCTTTTGTCCTATAGAAAAATTAAGTGATGTGATGATTATTCAGTGGTGCCTCGTGCAAGTATGTTTCTTTTTCATATGAAGACAATGTATAATGTAGGCTGCGATGAAGTATTCCTTGGCTTACCAAAATAATACTGTTGATGTTTGGTGTCACATACAACAAATATTTCGGTTAAAAAGTTATTTCTCGACTTTATATCTCTTCCTACTAACCAAACTCGGGTTTGCAGCGCGTAGAATCTTTGTGCAATGTCAAAGTTTTATTTTATCATGGGAAGCGCGAATTCAACAGCCCAACACTATATCGAGCATTATTTGCCAGCAGCGCTAGGCAGAGTATAGGGCAACGTGCTCCAGGTGCAGCATGTAGGCAAAACTTCTTTCTTGGTTCCTGTGCGTTTAGCGTCGGTGTCTAGCATAGCTGACATAACAAGTGTTTCCCAGAATGCGCTGGCATAGAGAGGAAAAAACTTACACTTGCAGAGGAGAGATGACATTTACAAAAGGCAAAGTAAATCTCGCCCGCTTACACATATCAGGATGCCACCGATGTAATGTGGAAAGTGTAGTTCCAGTGGAGAAGCTGATTCATTTATTGATTGATTGATTCACTGATTGATTGTGTGCTTGTGAGAAGTAGTGAAGTGCTAAACACTGAGAAGTAGTGTGGAGTGCTAAAGGCCCTAATACATCTCATTAACCGCCAAGTCATCCCACCATCCCGTTGGATACGTTGAGGCCTATGTACTTCTGATTGTGACGAAGAAAGCGTGAATATTTACACAAGTGTGATATAAAATATGGTTGCACATAATATACGCCTGTACGCGCAGTATTTATAAGAAGCCAGCGAAGGAAATTTCGTTCAACGTACATTTCAACAATGCGTTGGGTGTCCAGTAATGTTTGCACTTAAGAAGGCAGATAAAAATATCTGTTTCAGTCAAACAGCAAATTGTGAAATTGCATCGTCATCATTGTTGTGCACCACAAGTTAACTTCATCGTGATGTTGCACTCCGCGAGTGATCTTTATGACGTGATTTCCCATTCTGTGCATATTTGTAAAAATGACTGAGCTTTGACATTATTCAGCGTTCGCGGCAGGTGAAACATTTGCGTATTCTCAGTGGATTCTGATCGACGTGGCAATACGAATGATGGATGGATGGATGTAAAACTTTAATAAAAGTCCTGAGGTACGCGACTCAGCGCGCAGCGGGCCGCTCTCACGTTGGGACAGTCAGGCCATGCCCGACCGCCGCATCGTGGGCCCTCTGGACAGCCCATAGTTGCGCCCCGGCATCGGGCTCCTGATAGCGGAGAACCACTTGTCCTCATTGATTTGTTCCGTGCCTCGCAACGAGGGGCAACGCCAGAGCATGTGGTCTAGGCTAGCGAAGTCATTGCAGTGCCTGCAAGAACTACTGGCATAAGTGTCGGGATAAAGCTTGTGTAATAAAGCCGGGCTGGGATACGAGCCTGTTTGCAATAATCTGAGGGTCAATGCCTGCGCTCTATTTACCTTCTTGTGAGGAAGGGAAAGTCTCTCCTGCTGAGATAAAAGTGCTGCGTAATATCGTTATATGTTGTCGGTTCATGCGAATGATGCCAGTTTTCTTTTTAGAAAAGACATCTACCAATGGCTGTGTGGCTGCGATGTGGTTCTCTCTCAAATTAAGCGTACTGAAGGACAGGCATTTTTTAATCCTCACTGAAATTAGGAGACTGACGTACACTCACAGCAGGTGCACCAAAATTACGGTAGGAGACTTGAGTCGACGAAAATACTAGTGGCAAATTGGTGGCCATGGTGCAGTGAACAATGCTCAAGCCACTCAAAGACTACTGAAAACATATATGCACTTGCAGTCACACAAATAATGTCGGGGTGCTTGTGACGATTGATATGAAAGTTGAACAATGGGGAACACCACATTAAGAGAGGGATATAGCGGTTCGCAGATCGACTCCTATAATTCATGTCGTATTGGTGGTATCTTTGTAAGCATCTAATTCTGATTTTTTGTAAGAAATGCAGTAGCAAGTAGATCAACTTTACCTTTCTTTTTACACTGCATCTCTCGTTCAATATGGACAAGTGTATGTTAGTTTCTTATGGCGGCCAATTCAATGTTGTCGAGCGCATAATACGCGGTAGTGTGCCAGCATGCAAGCGACGAAAGCAATGGCATTGTCTAGGTCTCATCATGAAGGTCATCAGCGTTATTGTTTATACAACAGTGTGTACCTTCCAGTCATCCATATTTTGCTTGCATACTGCCCGCAATATTTGGAAACCGACGGCACATTGCTTATGATCGAAGCCACTGTGTTGTATTGGAAACCACCACATACCATCTTTACCATCTCATTGTTCTTACAAATGTAATTTCTCCGTAATCGAGTGTATACTATCACCAGGTACGCAAAGCTTTCTGGTCTGTAGCTACAAATTGCAGTACCGCAACCATTTAGCATTATTACATTGGTGGCGTTGTGTTTAAATCAGTGTTTTTAGAACCAATCGTTTATCAGCTGCGATAGGCCCAATATGCGCTCAAAACTAAATGTTTTCTTGTCTGTGGGCATTCTTTTAATTTTGCAACCTCACAATTTACTGAAGTTTGCCTTTTAACCGGCGACAACTACGTTGATTGTGCAAGAAACAATTTTTAACAAAAGCATCTATTTTCGCATGGAAACCACGGTAATATAACAAAGAAAATATTACCTAGCTGTCTGAAACTTTAACCGTTCATTTAGCTTTACTGCTTGTGGCGATGCTGTGTGGTTAGTGTTTATATTGCTTTAAATGAGGCAGTGAAATAACAATACGGAACACATTCCACAGCGAATGAAAAAACAGGTTCACACACGTATAAATGAATACAAAGAAGCCAAAACATCTACCATAGCTTGTTACGAGAAGATTCAAAGAGTACCATAGCTGTAAAATAAAAGCGTGCCATGGTACAAAATGTATTGTGGTACAATGTGGGAGTAGCGCAGATGTCGGCTG
This sequence comes from Dermacentor silvarum, assembly GCF_013339745.2. NCBI lineage: Eukaryota > Metazoa > Arthropoda > Arachnida > Ixodida > Ixodidae > Dermacentor > Dermacentor silvarum. The sequence goes on from NW_023605868.1 coordinate 7,661, forward strand.
CAAGGCTCTTCTGTACATGCCATCGCCTTTGTTCGTTTGTTAATTTCACCAACAATAACATATATCACCATATATGTGCACTCCGCCCACACCATTACACTCCCTTAATTTCCAGTTCTGCACAAGTACAGAAGAGGGAGCTTACCTTCACCTTCTTCATCTTGTGGGCTGGTTCGGTCTGAAAATACATATTTGCTATGATTTAACGAAATGCAAAATATGTTATCACATAATATTTATTCGACTCCTAACAATGCTGTGGTAGACGCATGCCAATTACAAGCATTCTTATTGCAACTACGGGGCCACGAGGTGGATACAAGAAAGTTTTGATGCATGCTTCGCAGACCGCTTTCTGTTTCGAATAGCAAATTTCTTTGCAGGATGCTTAAGCTGCACCTTTAATAGTGGAACTCCATAGCATTCAAAAATCCCTGACTGCTTCTCACGCTTCCCGGCAAGTGCAGCTTATGTAACCGTAATCTTTATCGGGAAATGCTTGCGGCAAACAGTATGCCCGAAGGCCAGCTTTCTGGTGGGAACGCGGCCTTTTGCGTAGGCCGATCCAAGATATAGTGCACCGCCGCGCCCCAAAAATTACATAATTTGCAGGTTTCTGTTATTTTTTAGCACTTTTATTATTTCAGTCTGATAAGATTTAACATGAAAGGCATGCGCTGTCGGTTGTTTTGTTTCACGACATTTGTTGTGGTCTGTCATTTTCAAACGTCCGAGGAATAACTTTGTCAAGAATGTAAGACAAGGTATGAGCAACTTCAGTGATAGAATGGTGTGGTATATAATCCGCATATACCACATTCATTTAGCAAGGCATGGTATATAAATATACCTAATCATATGCGGCAATACATCGGTAATTCTGCGACACGGGGTCCTTAACGCTATCGCGTTAATAAAATGGGCTGTTTCGCTCAGAGAGCGAAGAGCGGAGCATCGACCGCAATAGCAAAGTTTAGCGTTGCCCTTAGACTCTCCAGACTGTGTGTTAACTATAAACAGGTGCTTATATACGCGGATGCGACCTATGCGGGCACGCCAAAATGTTTTAGATGCGAAGCATCTTATGCTCCGGGCTATGTCACTCCCTCCCTTCCTACCTCCCTCCATCCATCCAACCGCCGTGCGTCCACACCCCTACTGAGCATGTGCATCCTCCTCCCCCTCCTCTCCTCGCCTTGTCTCATCTCCTCTCCTCTTGGCATTCCTCCTCCTGTGCTCTTCTGGGAAGTAAATTTTTTCGCAACAAGCGCCTGTCTCTGAGCTTGCGATCGCTCCCGCGCGCGATACACAATCCCATTCCGTGTCATTCATAATGAAAGTCATCACTGTACGTTGCATACATCTACACGCACCAAAAGAAGAAAAGGCGACATGAATTTGTACTATACAAGGAAAAAATTGTTGGCTCGTTGGCGGGCTCAGAAATAGGCTTCACTAATGAATGCCGACTAAACAATTTAAAATACTATAGAGTGCACCACATATACAAAAGAATATGCACGCTGTTTGGTATGATATAACAATAGATGGATCACGTGTCAACTCTATTACTGTTCGACTTGGGTGTCACTTAAGGATTTAAACATTTTGTACATTCCTCTAAATGATTTATAGTCATCGTGAATGTTCTATAACCTTTCCGATTTATAGTGATTTTCCAGAGCATGATGTACATTTCAGACCAGATGATCGTGCGAATGTTACCAGTGTTTCAATCTTTTAGTCTACTCGTGCGATAACTGTAACCTTTCGCGCTATGCAGTGATCATTCTGGTTGCGGTTTAGAATTCAGACTAGAATATTTAGTAATGCATTGTTTTAATGTAATAGCTCACGCATGCGGCAAAACTGCTTTTGAAAAGTTAAAAAAAATTAAACGCTATTTTTGCTTTGCCTTCTGTTTCCATTTGAGCTGATGAAAATTTAAGAGAAATGTAATCCGAGCAAAAAAAAATATATGCGAAGAGCATGCCATGTATGCAGCAGATTTCACGTGAGCATTCGAGATGTTTACCAAGTTACAGGAAAAATCCGATCAAAATGTGTAAAAGCAACGTGAACACATATAGTCGACCTTGCTTAAAACTGCTATATTCATAAAAAAATGCAAACGCAATTATATACGCAAGATACATACCTGCGCAAACATGCAATTGGCTCGCATTACGCTTTTTTATATACTGATTCGTCCTGTGTTAGCTATACCGCAATCTTTTTCTAGAAACCTCGCTTCATTTTCAGCAATGGATACCTATCAGGCGTTTGAAATACTTAGTGTCTGCACTCTATCTCTTGTGGCATTACCCAAAGCTTAAACAATACCAAAGCGACCCACATTTTTCAACAACGGCGCAGTACTTCTCCTTGTTGATGAACAACATGCTCGGGATGAAAATGGTATTAGGATTCAGACTGGTAATAAATTCTGCCTCACGAATTTTATTGCGATAGCAATTATATGGACACTTCAACCGGATTTCTGCCGTCGGCGTCGCTGTCGCCGTCGTCGTCGCCGTCGCCGTGAGGTTCCGTATAGATAAAATCTTCGCCGCGCGCCGTATGCCCCAGAGGCAGCGTGCGGGGACGCGCGCTAGCACGGAGAGCGAACGCACTCAATCTCCCACGCGCAAGCAAGGAAGCGGAAAGCCAGCGCCGGAGGGAGCAGGGGGGGGGGGGGGGGGGCACTTCTCTCTGCAACAACCGCGCTCGTCACTCGTCCGCACAGTCTCTCTCTCTCCCCACGCGCAAGCAAGGAAGCGGGAAGCCAGCGCCGAAGGAGCGGGGGGGGGGGGGGGGGGGCACTTATACGCTACCAACAACTGCGCTTGTCGTTCGTTCGACCGCACCGTCTCTTATCTCCACACGGCTCTGAACTGTATGCGCCGTGCATTCGCCGCTCAGTTTCCGTTGAAGCGATAGACCGCACGTACCTTCGCCCGCTGCTGCGGCGTATAATGCGCTTGCTGCCAGCGTTTTTGACAGTCGTTGTCTGCAGTCATTCAGTGTGATCTATTCATGTTTGTTTGTGCGCGCTCACACCACGCTTGTTCATTCAGTTAATAATAGTCGGGCCACATTTTCAACGCACGCTACACATGCAATGCTGCCCGGATCGGCAGTGCAGCGCTACAGGTGTGTCCCTTCGCACGCGCTGCCCACGGAATCGCTTCTCATCAACACCACCGTTTCACACGCGCCTTCTCGTGGTCACCGAGTCTCTCTTCATGTCGGTCTACTTACGCCGCAGCACACCTGCTTACTTAATCAGCTCATGTTTACTACAATTCATATTGCTACCAAAGCCGCTCGCCTTTCTTCGTATGACATTGCTGTGTTGCTATCGCATTCATTGCTTCGCCCTTAGGGCGAAACTGTGACATTTTTTTGCATAAGAATAACAACAATAATAATGGTATACGCTCGCACTGTCATAGTTTTGCAGCGTGCATAATTTCATAGTATCGGCTCTCTCCAATATAAATCTTGTGCATGTGGCGAGCATCGTACTGATGCTCTTCAAGCCCTTGCCGCAACTAAGATATTCACGCAAATCAGATATCGCTTTTATTTCTTCTGCATAACCCTAAATATTTTTCTTCTTTCTTTTTCTTTTTATTGAAAATAGGATCACGATTTCGCCAAAAATGACGATGGCAAAATTGAGGCCGGGGAGATGTTGGATGGGTTAGAACGTCACAAAAAAGAAGGAAGAGTACCAGGGAACCATGACGTTGTGTACCTTATGACCGGGTAAGTAAACAACGAGCATAATATTTGTCTGTCTGCGTATTTGCATTCTACAATACAAAAGAAGTCGCAGTTTCACCGGAAAGGCGAAGCATCGATTGCGATATCAAATTAGCACCGAGCCACACGAAGTAAGGATAGTGTTCTTATCGGTCGTATCAACTTGTAAACATTCGCTTGCTAACTAAATTAACAAGCATGGTGTCAGCGCGCACAGCAAACTATGAACACTTCACACTCGATTACCGCGGACACTGGGTGCCAAAACGCTATAGTGAGGAAACGCGGCTGCAGCAGCGAGCTAAGTGACCTTCGTGTTGTCTATCGGTTCAGCGCAAACTGAGCGCCGAGAGAGAGAGAGAGAGAAATAACATTTATTAGCCCCGAAGGAACTAAAGCCCAAGTCCGGGCCTCCTGGTAGGCTCATGCCTCCTGGCCCAGAACGTTCTTGACGTGCTGCACCAGAAGCGGCCACCATAGTTTTTCAAACCTTCGTGGGGGAGTGGTCCACTCCTCCCAGCTGCCAGGACGCTGGTTGTGTGGTAATTTAGAAAGTATTGTCTTTTTCAAGATGGCGTTTTCAGGGCACTCCCACAAGATGTGTTTATTTGATGGATAGGCCCCGCACTGTTTACAAGTGGGGGAGCCTGGGTCCCTGTTAATATAATGCGTATAGTGTGGTGTGAGTAATGTGTGTGTTTGTGCTTTTCGTATGATTGAGGCGTCCTCTCTCGAATGCGTGTAGGATGGTGTGTTGAGAATTGTTGATGCTTCCCTGCGAGATTTCAAAATACGTATCCTTTCTTTCCGCTGCATCTTCTGTTCTTCTCTGGGGTTGTAAGTATCTTCAACAGGCCAAAGGATAGGAGGTCCCGGATTTTCTGCGCGGGTGAGCTGGTGTGCTCTTACATTTCCTCGCAATCCTTGATGGCCTGGAACCCATTGTATGCGTATGCGTAGAAGGGGGTGAGCATGCATGTACATGTGGAGCTTTGTGCGTATGTGGTAAGGAAGATCATCATTTTGAATGTCTCTGCAAGCGCTTTGACTGTCTGTTCGGATTGTGATCGTGTCAGATGTGTGTGTCATTTCCGTTATGGCGAGCATTACTGCCAGCAATTCCGCGTCGTGAGGCGTTGGGACTCCCAAGTAATTTTTCACAATCGTCGAGTCATGGCCCACGACCGCTGCTTTGCTGATTTCGGCATTATGACTGGCATCTGTGTAGTACGTGCTTTTATCCTCTGTCATCTGCATTACACTTGTTCTTTTTGAGCGCCTATTTCGATTCTTTTCCGGGTGCATATTTTTTGGAATGGGATCTACGGTTATCCTTGGCAGATCATCCCATGGTGGTAGTTTCGGGGGAATTGGGGGTAAATTAGCGGTTTCGTATCCCAATCTATTCAGTATTCGTCGACCCTGATTAGATGATTTAAGTCTCTGTATTTGTGCTTGATTGTGCATGTCTATTCTGTCTTCTAGTGAGTTAAAGAGGCCGGTTGCTTCAATTTTATGGTTAGGTGCAAACTTAGGAACTCCCAGGGCAAGTCTAGCACACTTTCTAATTATAATGTCTATCTTTTTGCGCTGAGTGCTGGTTATCTTAGCGTATGGTAGATAGTACATTATCCTAGAAAAGATCAAGGCTTCTATAACCTTACGAAGTTCATGTTCTTTCATTCCTCTCCTTTGTCTAGTTATTCTACGTATCATTGCAAGGATCTGTTCCAGTTGTACGGTCAGCTTCTGCACCCATGTTGATGCTTTGCCATTGTCCTGTAGAAAAAAACCGAGGATTCTTATGGTATTCTTGCGGGGTAAGACTGCGTCTTTCATTCGAAGTTTGATTAAATTTTTATATTCTTCGGCTCGCTTGCTAACGTCTTCACTAATGACAATATATTCTGATTTCTGAGGGGAACATTCTAGCCCTAGTGTTTCGGCGTAGTCACGTATAGTATCTAGTCCACATTGAATAATGTGTTCTTGCCATCCTGGTGATCCTCGACAGCACCAAATAGTTATATCATCGGCGTACAGATTATGTTCTAGGTTTGGTATTTGTTCTAGCAATGCGGGTAGCTTCATCATCGCAATGTTAAATAAAGTCGGCGAGAGAATAGAACCTTGGGGTGTTCCGCGCGTGATTGGATGGCTAGGTGACACATATTCATCAAGTTTCACTTTAACCGTCCTTTCACTTAGGAAGTCCTTAACATAGTTGTATACTCTAGGCCCAGGTTTAGTCGCCTTGAGGTTTTCTAGAATTGCGCGGTGGGTGACACTATCAAACGCTCGTTGCATATCGACCCCTACGATTGTTCTTAGCTGAGCTGTACTTGGTAAATCGAACACCTGGTTTTTTATCCTCAGCATAGCGTCCTGAGTGCTAACATGTTTTCTGAAGCCTATCATTGTCTCGGGTAAAAGTTGAAGGCCTTCCAGGTGCCACTCAAGACGTTCTAAAACCATCTTCTCCATTAATTTTCCTATACAGGAGGTTAATGATATGGGCCTAAAATTGGATACTTTGTCGGGTGGTTTTCCTGTCTTAGGAATTGGTATTACTACTGCCTCTTTCCATTGTTTTGGAATTACACCTTGTTCCCATGCTTTGTTTATATGTTCCAGCAGAGCCTCTTGATAATTATCTGGCAAGTTTCTCAACATTGCGTACGTGATTCCATCTGCTCCAGGGGTAGTGTTCCGTTTTAAGCTCTGCATGGCGGCATGTAATTCACGAAGGGAAAAAGGCGAGTTGATGCCTTGGGAATTGTCGTTACCAGACTCGTCGTAATCTGGTAAGGGATGATCGTCGCTTTTGATTGGAAAAAAGGTATGCAAAAATTCTACAGCGAGTTCCTCTGCATTTTTATTTTCCAACATTTGCAGTTTAGTTATCGCGTGCCTTGGTTTTGCCTGGCCTAGAAGGGTCCTCAATATTTGCCAAACCTTCGGAGTATGCAGCTGTCCGTTAAGCTGATCACATGTTTGAAGCCAGTTCTCGTTGGCTAATTCCTGGGCATAATCTTGTGCTTCTATTGTGATTCTTTGAATTGTCTTGCGTAATGCTTTGTTTAATTTATTCTTTTTGTATTTGTTGATTAACCTGTGGCGCTTGTCCCAGAGATTTAAGAGATGGGAGTCAACATAGGGGTGATCTTCATCTCTTCCTATTTCCTTAGTGGTCTTTTTGTACACAGATTTGATATCTTCTACCCAAGTATCTAAGTCATCCCCTGGGTCTCTCTGTAATAGTTGAGCTCGCATATCGTCCCATTTAGTAATCTTTGTTTTAGTAAAAGTTCTGTTTTCGGTTCGTCCTTTTTTCACTATAAGCTGCGTTGTAAGGATAAAATGATCGCTTCCCATGTTCTCTAGGCTGTTCTCCCACACAGCATTCATGGGTCCTCTGAACCATGTTAAGTCCGGATTCGTGTCTTTCTCGACGCTGTTGCCTGTTCTAGTAGCAATCGTGGTATCATTTAACAGAGTAAACTGTACGTTATTCATAACGTATTCTAACTTTCTGCCATTCGGTGCCGTCCAGTCATATCCCCAAGCTTTACTTGGACTGTTGAAGTCCCCCGCTAAGAGAATGGGGTATTTTTTTAGGCCCCTTAAGTGTTTCTCGAGCCACTGAATGTTGTTATTTGCCTTGTTAGGAAGCCAGTAAGCATTTATGAAAATTATTTCCTGTGTGCTCTTCGGGATTCTGCACTTTATCGTTACGTATTCTTGCTCCTCTGTATTGCCCCCTGCCGTGTCGAGCTGTACCGCCGCTAATTCATTCTTAACGTAAGTTACAGTCATGCCTGGTGCATAAATGTTATTTGTTGCCTTCCTACATTTTCTTTTAATACTGGGTTGCTGAAAAAGTTGGTATCCTGGTATGGTTGTTATCCCGTTTGATTCCTGCACCATAATTATATCAGGTGGTCTAGGTTCCTTTCCAATTAGCTGCAACAGCAGCGCTTTTTCTTTCTGAAACCTCTGCAGTTCCATTGCCAGATTATTATTTTATTTTCAGTTGGATAGCTTCTTTTATTTCCGATACCGCTATTCATGTTGGGTGTCATGTTCCCTGGGGATATTTGTGTTCTCCGAGTCCGGAATTACTACCTTGTTAGGTGTTTCATCTTGTGAGTAATGCGAGAGGTTTTGTGTGCGCTTTCTCGTCATGTTGAGAATTGTCTCGATACGGTTAATCGTCCTTTCTGTTTGTTCTTGTCTTTCTGTGATTAATGCATTTTGCTCTGCTAATTTTTCTATGATAGCATCCCTTTTCTGCATTTCTGCTTGCAGGTTCAAAATGTTTTCCTGCATTTTAGTAACTACAACAACGATTTGATCTAGTCTGCTTAGGACCTCTGCCATTTCCGTTTCATTGTTATGGTGTGTACCTGTGTCCCCCTCTTTCTCTTTAATACTCGTTGGTGGATGTCTAATTATGTTCCTTTGAGATTGCGATGTCTGAGCTGCTTTCAATGCCTGACAGTAGGAAGGGTGTGGATTAGCGGTGTGATGTGAGGGTGAAGACTTGGCAGCTGGTGAAAGATGCGAACCACTCACCCACGTACGTTGCTCTTCTCGGGAACTTCTTTTGTCTGTCTGTGTTCCTGAAGGCGTCCTGTTCGTCTTTTCTTCGTTTCCTCTTGGTTTCTGGTGTAGTCGTGGGGCCTCTCTGCCAGCTTCCTTGTTAGCTATGGTGCTCTTGTCCTGGTTGTTGTCTCTGCTGTGGCTGGCACTTCGATCACGTTGCTTTTCTGGGCTACTAAGTCTTTCGAAGCGGTTTCTTGTCGGGAGCTCAGGCCAGTTGGTTCTACTGGGGCTCCTACTGCGGCTGCGGTGCTTGTTCTTTGGTTTCCCGGATTGCTTGGCGGGCTCGTGTGGTTCCTCATCTTTCATAGCGTTTAAGTAGCGTTGCTTGCGGCTTCTTGCAGCTTCTCTTCTCGCTTCGTCAGCCTCTTGACGCACTGGACAATCGGGGTAATTTGCTGCATGCTCTCCACCGCAATTTCGGCAACATAGCTCGCAGTCATGAGGAGTGTCGTCATTGGATCCGGGAGGCAACTTAGTTCCACATTTTGCACAGGCCACAAATTTCTTCTTGTAAGGACATACGTCCGCGCCGTGTCCAATTTGAAGGCATGAATTGCACAGCATGCTGCGGGGCCTATACGGGAACATTCGGACGACCAGTCGACAGTAGAGAGCATATCGTGGCAAATATGTTCCCTCGAGAGTTATGAGGATTGTTTTCGAGGAACCGATGCGTCTTACTTGCAGTATTTTAGCTCCTTGCACTTCTACCTCCCTTTCAAGTTCTTCCTCTGTAACTGCACACTGTATACCATGAATTACACCTTTGACTGTGTTCGTGCCATTCGCCTGGTATGTGAGGACCGGGTGCTGTGTTCCCATTATCGAAATTTGCCGTATGCGAAGAAGTTTCTCTATTGCTGTTGGGCGGTAGCTGTCAACTGCTATTAGGTTTTGTACAGTCCTCACCTTCACGTAGGTATCTTTCTTTTCCGTAGTTGTCAAAGCCGCTGCGTGCACAACACTGGGTCCAACACAGTCTGGTGGGAGTTCTTGTAATGCGGTACCGTCGGTGACTTTCACGATTATGGTGATGTGTTCTTCAAGACGCTTGCTAGCGTCTCTAACGGTTTGCCAGTCCTGGTCAGATCGTTCTTCGGTCTCTCGCGTGTCCATCATGCTGGGCGCGTGCCAGCGGCGCTGGCCGCCGTGAGGCCGGCAGCGCACGTGCACGAGCGTTCGGTCTCGTGCAGCTAGGGTTAGTGTGGCGAGGCCATCGGCTAAGGCACAAAACTGGTCACCGTTCTACGGGAACTGAGTGTAAAGGTCACTTTTCACGTTCCAGTAGATCTAAAGATGTTGACTGACCTCTCGTACGAAGATGATGAGGTTCCGGTGCAGGAAACTGAACAATTGCTGGATGTTCTTGGGAGCTCGAAGCGAGCACGTCCGGAAGCATTGAGAGCTGGTGGCGCCCTCCCTGAGCGCCGAGAGCGCACCGCACACACGAAGGTACGAGCCGCCGAGGCACCTAGACTCTGCCCCCCGGGCAGATCGCTCTTGAAAAACTGCCGCGCGACCGCGAAGCGCCACATGCGCAGTTGCAGACGGAAACGTTGGGTGCCTCGTGCGTGAGCGAAGACGGCGCGCCTCCTGTCGGCTTTCCTCCCTTTCGGGCGGGCGAGATTGAGCCGCGATCGTCGGCTCTCCCCGCACGCTTTTACTCGCACGTACAGCGTAGGTAGCATGGCGATCGACGGTGTTATCGCCGTTAGACTTTATACGGAACCTCAAGGCGACAACGACGGCGATGGCAGAAATGCGCTTGGAGTGTCCATATCATTGCTATCGCAATAAAATGAGTAAGTTTCCAAAGTGGCACATGCCTTTGCATTCATTCGAGAGACAACAAGAAAAAAACAGTACTGGTTTATAGTTTTGAGCCTGGAATCCGTATGTTCTGATTTCAATTGTAGATTTTTAGACAAATTTTACCATTGTGTTGCAGGCTTGATATGATCACTTTTAAACGTGGAAAACTGAACAAGGGTATTTCAGGTAAGTGCTGCGTCTTATGATGAAAGAAAATTTTACGGTGAAGGCCTTGCTATTTTATATTTAGGGCATTAGGAAAAAAAAAGACTAACGTTTGTTGAAAACATGATCCAAAGGCGAAGCGTTTTGACATCGACCTGGGGGCTCAAGAGTATTTTCACATGTAACCTTGGTGTGACGCAAATATTGAATTGATGAGTAAACACTGTCAATTATTTCAACAGTATACCCCATCAGCGGCTAGTTTCCATCAACGGTGGCTAATAGTTTCCGCTCCTAAATTATAGAAACTTCAATGTTTCGCGTGCTTTACCTACCGGATATCCCGCAAGGTGACAAGAAGAGCTTCTTGCAGACAAGGCATGTTTACATAGCTGTGCAGCGATGTTCACCGTGACTAGAAGATATCCCGCCCCAACCCTGACGCTCCAGAACATTTACCCCGCTCTTTGCGACAATCGATGCTTTCGGCGGACGGTATCTTGTGATGGTTATGCGCTAGTCCAACGAATGAAAAACGTGCGAGCGCGTCGAGCTCGACGCGGCCACTTGCCGCAAGCGTAGATGTGTAGTAGATGTACAAGAGGGCTGCAGACACCCTGTTTTCAGTACAGTCTGGTGCTGTTTGTAAATGGCAGACGGCTTCTTGCCTTAGGGGAAAGGGTAGTGCGCCAGAGAAGAAACAGAGGTGCTAAGAGGCAGGACACTGTACAGACGACGTTTCCGCGTTGCATAAGACATACAGCCTGGCTACTGAATATGTGCACAATTTTCCGACAGACACCCAACTTCCCACAGTGTCGGTTCGAAACTAATGCGCAAACTAATGCGCAAAGTTTTCCCTTAGAGTAAAACAACATTGAACTTATGCACAGAATTAGTAGCCACGGTTTGTGCGCTACTGCTGAGAAAACGCAAATATTGGGAAGCCTAAGAGATGAATAAATTTTGAAAACGAAACTCTCTCTTTCATTGGTTCATTTTGGAGCCAGTTCACCTAGTTGCAACTAATTAGGCTTTATATAGAAATGACGAAAAACAGGGCGGACTTTTTTTTTTCTGAGCACAGCGTGCTTTTGGCCACACAGCGTTGACACCTGTAACATCAAAGCGTAGACTGTACCGTTTTCTTACAGTTTTTAGACAAACAAGTTGGATCTAATATCATACTAGTAACAAAAGCAGAACGACGGTGTCCAATAGGGTGTAAACTTGGTCGATTTGGTTGATTTTAGTCGTAACGATTCCATTTGCGCTGCCATTATAACGAGGCTGACAACTTGATATGAGGACCATACGAGCAGTGAAGCAGCGCTTTACAATCTGAACGTACTAGTCATGCTTGATACGGTGCGCATTATCTGCTCTGATTTCAAAAATATCTAGCTGATAAAAACAAAATTTCAAGGATCAGGCTTCGTATTATGGCTTTGCCAGTATCTTAGCAACAAAGGTTATGCTGTTATCGGAAACACATCAGATTTGAAAACGGAAAAAATTATTACTATTGTTTTTGTGCACTCTGTATTATAATCAAAGTATAATTAATGAAAGGGAGCACGATAAGAAAAAAATATATGTATCAGCGCGTTGTCAGCAGCGTAAGAAATTTAACAATAGCCATTGAGAACCTGTAGGATTGTTAACTCCTTAAAAATAACTAAAGACTGCAATAAACAAATAACGCTGCTCAGTGACGCAGGATATATTTTTCTTGTTTCTGTGACGTTTGCCTGAGCAGTAGCGGGTCTTCTAGAATCAGAAACCTGATTATATCACGTCCTAACTTAAACCTAAATTGTCACCTTCATAGGCAGGTGGCCTAATTATTTCTCTTACTATGCACTGTAGTTTACGAATCGTGTATTATAACTGAGTTCTGCAATACTAGTATTATCTTACATTTTAGGACGTGCATATTTGAGCAATGTCTGCCGTGAAAGAGGAATCGGCGAGGGTGAAGACACGGCCCCTACCTACTCCGGAGTCAATACGCTAGCCCACGAGTTAGCCCATTCGTAAGTATATTTTGCCGCGGCAACAGTGCGAACATAAGCTGCTATTTAAAATTGTCATGTCATTCTTTTCCGCAGGTTAGGGTCACCTCATGACGAAACCCCAGAGTGTCCGTGGGCCGAGGGATATCTTATGAGTTACGTGGACGGAGGACTAAAGAAGTACAAGCTTTCCGCGTGCAGCCAACAGACGATTAGACAAAATGTGAAGTAAGCAGTGGTACATAAATATTTTTGAAATGATATGTGGCCTTGATTAGGCAAGCGAAATGTTCACGACATGTAAATGAGACGATTGTTTAAATCAATAATACAAGGAATCAACCACTGTCAAAGTAAATTGGTCAAAAGCAGCATGGTCAATAATCTTGAGAGTTACCATTAAATTATACGGTTCGAACACATATCTCAGGCACGTGCACCCGGCCATGCTTCACTTCCAAGTCTCGTGTTCCCTCCCACAGCTTGTGCAAGTTTCCGCATTCGCCTCGATGATTTGAGTACGTGAACTCCTGACAGCGCATCAGCATCCCGATGCTTTACCCGCGGGCGATGCGGCATTTCGAAGGTGAATTGCTGGATCTTGGTCATCCATTGGGTCACCCTTCATTTAGGCTGAGCTTGTTGAAGACTGTGTGTCAAGGCTTGATTGCCAGTGATAAGCATAAAAGGATGACCTTCTGAGTGGCTTTTAAAATATTTTAGGCTCAAGACAACTGCGAGTGCCTTCCGCTGCGCTTTTGCGTGTCCCGTTGATAAAGAACAGTGTTAGTTCCATAACGTGAAGCGTCAGTATGCAATTCGACAGACAAATTAAAGTGCTGTAGTTTGAGTATAGGGTCTAGGGAACTGGTCCTGACGGGTTCAACATAGAAACGTTCGCATTTCTCTGACCATATAAAACGAGCATCTTTTTGCGTTGAAGCTGTCAGGCTTCTAGTCTTTGTAGCGTAGTTTTTAACGAACGCTCTGGAGTGTCTTGCAAGTCCTAAGAATACCCGAAGAGACTGGAAGTCGTATGGTTTGACGAGTGGCAAGATGCATTGCACGCTTTCCTCCTTGGTGCTCTTCGTGCTTGCATCAAAAATTATGCCGAGGAAAGCACCAGTGGGGCAAAGGGCCTCACTTTTCTCGATTTTAATTTTCTATCTTGCTTGACTATGTGCTTCAAGGACTTCCGATAAAGGGATCACGTGGTCATCCGTTTTCTTTATTTATACAATACTGGAGGCCGCCTTTTAGTAGGCAATGCAGGAGTGGGTACATGACGTTTACGAGTTCTTCGTCCATCAAGAAAACATTAACGATAAAAACGATTACTAAGAAAGGTACATAGGCACACACTAAAGTTTCTGCGGAGCAAATCAGGAACAAACAATACACAAACGCGTTACATTCAAATCCAAAAACAGAAAGCATCCAAACGCATACCATTGAAAAATAACATGAAGCACGCCAACCTTATAGGCTAGAACTTAATGCAGATAAAAATGCATCGGGTGATGATAAGGTGGCCACATCATAACATAACTTGTTCCAGTCGGCTATCGTTCTTTTAAAGGACAGCTTGTATGCATTGGTTCTTCACGGAGACATTACAATTGTTTTATCGTGTTTGTGCCGAGTTTGTCGTGTTCTGTTGTGCAGCCTATAAGCATAAAATTCTATTTTGGTATGATTATTAATGACGACAAATAACGTATCCAAACGGTCCATTTTATTCACGAGTTGACAAGTGCATGATTATGTCATCAACGTAGACATTTCAGAAGTTTCCTTAAAATGTTTTATAACCGAATTATTCTTTTTTTGTGACCAATCATCAGAATTTTTGCACGCGAATGGTTACCTCCTGTATATGTCATAGGGAAATGCTGTGAACTTCTTCGTTTCTTCTTTTATTGAGACTTACCAGTATCCTATACATAAGTCGATTAAGAAACATTCACAGCCCCTGGTCTCATCAATCATTTCGCCCGTGCGCGACATTGTAAAATGGAAGAGTTCCATTTGCTCGTTAATAATCGGTGGTCCATGCATAAGTGAGTGATCCGTCTATCTTGGGTACCATAGTTATTGGTGAAGCAAATGGTGAAGTTTATGGTCTAATAATTCCACAATGGAGCATTCCTTGGTGCTCTTTCTTAAGCCACAACTTTTTCTTTTGACTTCGACTATACGGCATTTTTCTCACAACGGACATATATCGCAACCCTAATGGAACTTTTATAGCAATTGTAGTTAGTGGATATGTTCATATACATATTTATTCTGGTAACTTGGACTCAACATTTTCGGAACATGACACCATTCTTCTTGTTTTCTTGATGATTGCTCGGTTTCTGCTTTGTTCATCCGTAGTGATGAAGTCATTCTACAATATAATTATCTTTAAAAGCTTCATGTCAGGTGATGATAAAATAAAATCAAACACATCCTCAGAAAATATCAGACACTTTGTCATATATCGTGGTCTCTGGACGGAACTATTGCGTCTTTCCATCGTTTCAGCTACGGCGAGATTTCGTCATAGTTGTAGACTGGAACTGTTTTTCCCGTGTTAATGTTCGCCTCGTCTATAATACTTACATTTATGAGGCTGATTGATGCGCCAGGTGCTACTAGCTCTGTCATTTTCCAGCCATTCACAAGTGTATGTAAAAAATGCTTGCCTTCGCGAGAAATACACGCTGGTTTTGTTGATTGCTTCATTGTCACTGCATTATGACTTCGTAACTGCTTCCTCGCATTCGGTCGATTTCCTTTGCGAAATTGCGGCCTTGCAATGATACATGCATGGTTACTCTGTACTTTTATCACGACCGATTCGTCTATCACCTGCCCTGCTGTCGGGCATGTACGTGGTTCCGACAGCAGGTTATGGGTCTGAGAAGGTGACATAAATTAATAATTGGAGAACGTTATCTCTAGTGGAAGGCGACCTCATTTGGACTTGTTCCCAACATTCACTTCTCATTCTCAACATCACAAGTAGCACCGCTTAGGACTCAGGAAGCATAGGTTCCGCTATTTGCAACAGCCAGCGCTTTATACAAAAGTAATTCAAAAGACCCTCATCTTTCTGGTTAAAAGCGACCGCCTTGTCGCACATGTCAAGTGCATTTCCCCTAAAAGCATACAGGAAGCTCTCCATCCATACTTTCTTCGCCTGCTGTTTGTGAGCTTTTATGCGAAGGTCGAAACATTTTTTAGCATTTCCACTAAGGTAGTTACACATGTGAAACACGCGATCAATATCACTGGACCAGTGATTGTGTTCGCAAGTGTACTCATAGAAGTTGGGCTATGTAGTGGTGCTAGACGAAATACCGTAAAATGGCTCAGGTTCCTCTGGTGATTCAGCTGTTTTGTAGTTCGCAAGAGCACAAGATATTTCTGCTGCTGAATTTGTTCCATTCGTAGGCGAAGTTGACACATGCCTCAGATAGAGTAACTGAAGACGAAGGTGCGCTTACTGTTGCATTGCAGTTAACGGGACGACCTTGACTTGTCCACAAGCCGAGATCACGTAATTCCACGCTGACTCTTGCAGCTTGTGGCTTGTGGCCTGTGATAAATAGCTGGCCTCCCGGCTGTGTCACGTGGTAGATCATCCACATGTTCAAGTTAGTAGCCGAATGCACCAAAATTAAGAACTCCTCGAAAGCTGGGAGTCTTCGAGCATTTATTAGGATAACTTAGTCGCTATATTCTATCTCTCTCTTCTGTCTTATTGTAGCTGTAGATATAGATAGAGATCCTTAGAAAGTACTAGCTTCTTCCCTTCCATAATAGTCCTGGTATCCTTCTTCATCTCCATTTGCTTCCGCTCCAGACCAGGGAATCTTATATACAAACATATCCTGCGAGATACGGGGCGATGGACGTGAAACTTTCTTGGACATGGCAAAGGAAGCTTCAATTTAAAATAAAAGACACGAGCGTTTCGTTCAAAAGACTCGTGGGCTAGTTGACTGTTGGGCTAGCACTGTGTCTTGGTCCTGCTTTGTTGTCCTAAGTGCTTTCTTGCGCTTTGCATCAAGTCAAGCTTTTCGTTACTGTGCTGCCTCGGGGCATTATCATAATCATGAGCAGCAGCAGCAGCAGCCTATTTCTTATATCCGCTGTAGACCTCTTCCAGTGGTCTTCAATAATCCCTGTCTTGAGCTAGCTGAATCCAACTTGCGCCTGCAATTTTCCTAATTTCATCACCCGTCCGTTTTTTCACTTCGTCCTCGCCTTCGCTTCCCTTCCCTTGGCACCCATGCTATAACTTTAATGGTCAATTGGCATCAGCACTACGCAGTACATGGCCTGCCCAGCTCCATTTTTTCTCTTAATGTCAACAAGAATATCAGCTATCCCCGTTTGCTCTCTGAACCACATCATTATTTTCCCGTCTCTTAGCTTTATTTTGCGTGATGATGGTGATAGTGCCATGATCTGTGATAGAAGCAAACGCCTTAGCAAACACGTATGTGAGTTATAGGTTCGTCAAATTTGCGGTGAATCAGCATGTATTTTGGCGCATGCCACTGGATTAAACAGACGAGGGGTGCCTGAAAACATCGCAGACCACCCGTGAAATCTTTTTTGCGCGGTCTTGTTTTGCAATGAAATATGTTATTCAGTTATCTGAATGGTTTTGTGAGCAATCTGGATTTATTTTGATTTTTTTGCTTTCAAGTACGGTGGTTTAAAGCAAGGTCGCGAAGCTGAAATATAAAAAGGGGGAAATACGCAAAGCGAGCAGTCAATAAATACCTTTTTAAAAAAGGACTGACACCACAAGAAATTTACAAGGACCTGCTGTAGACATTAGGGGACAATGCTCGTTTTTATGCTATGGTAAAAAACTGGGGTGCCGATTTCAAGCGAGGCCAGACGTCAATTCAAGAGGATGCGCGCAGTGGTCGTCCCTCAACAGCATGCACGGATGAAAATGTCCAAAAAGTACAAGACATTGTAATGGCTGATCGATGTGTCACACAACGGCACATTGCCGAACGCGTGGGCCTATCAGTGGAGAGGTTTGCCCATATCCTAACACAGCTTCTGAACATGCATAAAGTTTCGGCCCGATGGGTACCCAAACTTTTGACATTAGAGAACAAACGTCTGAGAGAACTCCACTCCGCAGACAACCTGCAACTGTTTGAAGCTGATATTAATCTTCTTCTAAGAAATTCGTCACAACGGATGAAACTTGGGTGCCTGACTTTCGTCCTGAATCAAAAGAAGCCTCGAAACAGTGGAAACATCCCGCCTCCCCGCCTCCCCGCCCCAAACAGGCAAAGGTGGTTCCATCCGCTGACTAGGTTATGGCACCAGTGTTCTGGGATTGCAAGGTTGTCATTCTCCTGAAATTCCTCCCGAAAGGTCATACCATCAATACTATGCAGCTCAGATTCGTCGTCTGAGGTCGGCAAAAAGGCGAGGGATGCTCCGGAAAGGGGTGCTCTTTCACTAGAACAATGTGCCAGTTCACACATCGGCTGCTGCGATGGCTGTAATTCACTCCTGTGGTTTCCAACTGCTTGAGAACCCGCCCTGTTCCCCCAATTTGGCTTCCTCGGACTACCACCTGTTCTCACAGATGAAAAAGCACCTTGGTGGAACTCGTTTTCCTTCTGATGAAGCTGTCAAGGACGCCGTAAAGTACTTTTTGAAGGAGCAGGATGAAATGTTCGACCAAAGTGGAATAATGAAACTGGAACAGTGATGACATACATGTGTGCCCCCTCAAGGGGAGACTATGTCGAGAACTGACTGTAAAATTTTGACCCACGGTCACTGCTACGTACGGGTCAGGCCACGAATTTTTCAGGCGCCCTCATACATAAAGTCTCACTAGAAACTTATGCATATGCCCGTTTATTTAGATTGCAAATAAGCGCACAGCAAGCACGTATTACGTATACAAGTGACAACCAACGTTTTATTGCAATACTGTGAAGTTTGTCTATCTCAATCGAATATTACGTTGCAAGAATAATTACGGCAGACAAATTTCCGGTAACACATAACAGTCAAACTTAGCCAAATAGCTTGGTCAGAGCATTTCAATACTGAGTTATATAATTGAAATAATATTACGATGAGCCATATTAGAGCCCAATATTCAATGTGGTCATACATATTTATTTTAGGTACAATAACATGTACGTAAAAAAGATATGTGGACTTTAGGGTCTTACTCAGTAGGCAGTTTAGGGACGAAACACGGAAATGGCAGAATTGAGCCTGCAGTGTCCATGTAATTGCTATCGCAATAATATGAATTCAGCCTTAAAAGGTCACTACAATGGTGTTACGACATAAAATGTGCTGATATAGCAGTAGCGCGTAAAACCAACGCTCTGTGGGAAGACTAATCATTTGCAGATAACTGTCCACTCTTAACTGACAGGGTTTGTATTTTTACAATCAGACATCAGCTGGTATTTAGCCTAAAACCGAAGAATTCAATACAGGCTCTAAATTGGCAAAATTGTTATCATGTATATGCCTACCAGGGCTTGAAATAACGTTTCATCAGCCAGAATTTTTATGTTATTACCGATATTCCTGAGAGCACGTTCTTCTTTCTCGCAGAAAACTTTCGCAAGAATGCTTTAGTGTCCTGAGCGAGAAGAACTATATGACCGACCACAAGAAATTTCCAGGACAAACAGTGCGAGCGCAGTATGTCTGCAAGAAGCTAATAAAGAAACAGGCAAAAGGAAGAAAAGTCTTCGCACAAAAGGTGAGATACAAAAACAGCAAACTTTCTCTTAATAAAACGCTCATATGTTGCACTCAAGGGGTTTCGATAGCACGTCCATAAACTCTCTCCTGGTGACCTCTTCTTTTTAAAATCATGCTGGTTTTAACGAATGTCAAACTCTCGCCAACACAGCTGGATAAGAACCATGAGCTAACAAAGCAAAAAAAGAAAAAAAAAGTTTCGCCATCAGCTTGAAGTAAATTTTGTACTCCAGCTGTGTGAATCAAAAACAGCTCTCCATCAGCAGAACGGACCCATCACGACTTGTCTGCGGGCTCATTGATACCAGAACTAACCCCTCACCCTTATTCTAATCAAAAAGTACTGGCATGTATTTTAGATGTACATAAACTCTGTTACACGATTCTGTGACATAAAATGATCAGACTTAGCACGATTAAAGCTGAAATGCATTTATAAAGCATTGCTGGTGATAAAAGGGATTTGCGATCAAATTCATTGTAGATGATGATGATCATCATCATAAGCCTATATTTATGTCCACTGCAGGACGAAGGCCTCCCCTGTGATCTCCAATTACCCCTGTATTGCGCGAGCTGATGCCAACTTGCGCCTGCAAATGATTTGGAAGGAGTGAATGGCTGTAGCACAGAACTCTAAAATTATCTGAAAAC
>NW_023605869.1:0-60001 GCF_013339745.2 Dermacentor silvarum
TAAACACCCATACCCAAAGATATGCAATTTTTCGTTATTTAGACGCCTAATCCTGAGCAGGTTGAAGGTTTCATGCCACTTACAGTCAAAATACCGTCATTTCGAACACGAGAGAGACGCGTCGTCTGCTCGCGCAGACGGCGCGCTGCGCTTACCGCTGCTCGCCGCGTCGGAGTCAATCGGAATGTCGACAGAAATATATAGGGACGTTCCACCAACCAAGTAGAGTCGTTTTAAGCAAGCGAACGACATATATTCATCGAAATAAAGCACTTCTGTTGAGTAAGCGAATATTTAATGGCGTTTTTCACTGGTCGATGTGGAGCAGGATTTTTTGCTCCACGGCTGCGAATCCGAATTTCACTGGTCTAGCTGCAGCGGGTTTGCACTTTCCACTGGTCGTTTCGGATCAACTTGCTCCGTGCCGGATCGCTCTCACTTGCTCCGCTGCCGAGGCGCGGATTCGAGCGGAAATAGGACGAGAAGCATACGTAACTTCCGCTCGCTGGGGGATAGCGATCTTCGTATTCTAGGTAACTCTAATCTTGGTAGAGTGACTCTAATCTTGGTGGCCATGAAAACATGCAGAGCGGAAGTCGATTTACATGACGTGTGTGCGAAGGCTTCCGGTACGATCCAGCGCGGAGCATTTTCGCTCTCCGCTGCCAGATTAGGGTGCACTCGCTCCAGGATTTCGGCGGCCGCTTCAGATCGACCAGTGAAAAACACCATAAGTTTTTACTTCTAATACTGCTTGCATTTTCTTTTATATTTGATGTTTATTGCGTTTCGTTTACGTGCTTGTTAGAAAAAAGTATTTATATTTGCGGAAGTAGGAGCTGGTCAAGCTTGTTGTTCAGCTTTTAACAGTGGAGCTGTTTAAGGTCGAGGTTGATCCCTACGGAGCGATGGTGCTCGCAGTTCGAGCAAAGTGGAGAGAGTGTGATATGAGGAGAGGAGGTGCAGAGAGAGAAGAACAGACAGATAGCGAGAGAAATAAAGAAAACACAGTAAACTTTCTTGGCGAGACGGCATTCGAACTGGGGTGCCCACGGTCCGAAGGCGAGCGTCATATCCACTATAGGCTATGCACCCACGCATTTATGGGAACCATATGATTGCGTTATACCGACGATTGTAAGACAACTTGCCACGGATAAGAGAAAGAGAAAATGAGCGCGAGAGAGAGAAAAAGAATAAGAGGTTAGAAAGAGAGAAAGAAAGAAAAAGTGGCGGGATTTGAAACCGGGTACTCACGGTCCAAAGGCGAGCGTCATACCAACTACGACATACACCCACGCTTGTCGAGCTGCGCTGTTTCATCAGATTTCACAAGCGTGGAACTGGCTTAATTTTTACTCCTTGCCTCCCTCATACAGAACTGGATTGTGAATGGTGAGCCCTGTATGCGAGGTGCACGCATAGCGCATGCATAGCCTGTATACTGGCCAGCGTCCTCGCCTGTACGCATTGTAAAAGACTTCCCACTCTACCGCACTTGGAAAGTGGCACTGGTTAATGGGAGCAGTCGCTGACAGCCTTAGCAAGGCTAGTTCCGCAAGCAGCTAGCAACACTCCTCGTCCATTTCGTAAGCAACAGTATTTGTGAGACAGATTTTGCCAGAAGCAACGATATTCAGCTTAATTATTACGTTGCACGAATGAACGAATTAATAAGTAAATAATTAATTCTGGGATTTTAAGTGCCAAAATAATGATTTGATTATGAGTCACGCCGTAGTGGGGCACTCCGAATTAATTTTGACCAGCAGGGCATCTTTAACGTGCACGTTACACGGGCATTTTTGCATTTCGCCTCCATCGAAATGCGGCCGCCGCGGCCGGGCTTTGGTCGTGCGACCCCGTGCTTAGCAGCGCAGTGCCATAGCTACGAAGCCCCCACGCCGGATTACGTTGCAAAACACTACAAACTCTTCCACATAAGAAAGTGGACACGGTGCCATTATGCAGTCGTTTGCAAAGCCAAGTTCCGCTGCAGCGGCCATTGCTATACGGTGGCTAGATGGGTACCATTGATATGGGTTCCAGCATGGCGGCCGATCCCGGTCAGGCGGAATAAGGCGAAAATTTTACGTAATGGCGGCGCCTTGTATAAAAAAAAAAGGTAGAAAGTACTAAAAAGAGTACAGCCGCCCCCGGGAGGGCTCGAACCTCCAACCTTTCGGTTAACAGCCGAACGCGCTAGCCGATTGCGCCACGGAGGCTGCACGCGTGACGGCGCCGTAAAATAATGCGGTAACATTACCGCCAAAGTATTTCACAAAGACCAACCTTGGGGACATCTGCTGTTTATTACACACTACCCGGGCGCGCGCTCGGGCCCGTCTCGAGCCCGTAAGAGCCATGGGCTGGTCCGCCCAGGCCCGGCCCAGTTATTAGATGCGAGAGCATCTTATGCTCGGGTCCGTGTCCGTTCTGCAGCGTCCTCCCCCATACTGCGCATGCGCAACTCTCCCTCATTCAACTCGCCTACGCAGGTGTGCGCTCTCCTCCTCCCCCTCTCCGCCACAGGTGCGGCGCAGCAAATCAATTTTGCATATAACTCTCTCTCTCACTCTCTCTCTAAGGGTACGCCGGTAGGCGACGCAAGTGTCGCGGCGCAGTATAAAGCGCGCGTTCGCTGTGTTTCCGTCACCGATTACTAGCGCACCGACGTTAGGAATCACGTACGATCTCTAAATAAAGACGCAACAACCCCGTACAAACGTCTCCTCTCTTCTCAATATATTCTCTCACTCTAACTTTCATTGGGTTGCGTTGCCAAGTGAAACGAAACGGAAACTCGATGCGCACCCCCCGCGATGCTTTCGCATCCCACCATGGTTGCCTGTAGGGTGATATGATGTGATTTTTTCTAAACTAACCCCTACCCGGTCCGTGCCGAAGACTCTGAACAATTATCGAACTTGAGTCAATAAATTTTGCGCGAGTGTAAACTTGAATAGGCTTATCTGTTGGCTTCCAGAATACCATAATACACTGCCATTAGATGCTACTTTAAATCCGTTAAATAGGAATTGGTTAAACGCAAGGGTGACGCTCATGTGCAATTATACGGGATGGTTTTTAAGCTGCACCAAATATTTAAATATTGCCTGTGGCTTATAGCACAATTCTAACCCGTGACTCGATGAAGCGGTCATTACTTCTATGAGAAATCAAAATGCTTGATTGAATAAATAACATAATTACGCGAATTAACTTTTAAATAATTACATTACTGCGCATATTTCAATCTACGAATTCTAGCTAATTATGCAAGGCAAGGCATATCAATTAGAACGAATGCAAGGCATATCGATTTAGAACGAATTCTGAGGATGAAACCGCTTGCCAGATATGCCCCGTCGAACTTGCACTGAAAACGCAGTGATGTTCCACTTAATTTATTAAGAAAACAATGTACAACAGTACAGAAAACATAGTACAAGAGTAATTGTAACGCCAGTGCATTTCGTGGGACACTTTGAAAATTATTATCTCGAAAATGGCAGTCTCGAGAATTCATCCCAAGTCGATTTACCTTGCATGCTCACTATACTCGCGGACAACTTTCTGTGGCAATGAAGGGAAAGCTACGGGCGCGTGGCTGCTGCACATGTGTTACCGCGCCTAGTAGTCCGGCAGCGTTTTACAGCGCTTTTGGTTGCTCGGAACAGACGCTGAATCGGCGCAGCTTCCACGTGCGACAGTTTCGCGTTTGCCCAGACGCGGAAGGGAAAGGCCGCAAAATAAGTGAAGTCTTTCACTCAATGCGATCTATTTATTTAACTGCTGCTAGTAATGTGTTCATGTTTTCTCTTCTCCAGCCGAAACTGACGTGGATTAAAACGCCGGACTCTGTTCAAACGCGCTCTCACTTGTGCGCGCTTTCGCTCCGTAGCTTTCCCTTCATTGCCACAGAAATTTGTCCGCGAGTATAGCTACAATTCGTAGATTGAAATATGGGCCGTAACGAAAGTATTTACAATAATTAGCGCAATTATAAGCAGCTTGATTTCTCGTAGAAGTAATGGCCGCCTCATCGAGTAATTTGATCAACGGTTAGAATTCTGCTATCTGTCACAGGCATTGTTTTTTTTTAATTTTGTGCAGCCAAGAAAAAAAAAACATCCTGTATAACAAAATATTAACGCACTTGAAATGGTTCAGCGGAAAACATGTTTATTTTTTTTCTAACTACCGTAAAACCGACTCACCCACAACACTCATGCAAGCGCATGGCCGGCGCCAAGAGATTGCAACTTCAACGCAAAGTTCTGAGGCTCATGTTTCTTTTTCTCTTCTCATTCCAAATTTTCTTTTTTTTCTGCACTTTTGATGAATGAAACATTCTACCATTGCCATTGCTAAGCAGTAACGATACCTTAGAACTTTCTTGTAATCTCATTGTACATTTTTGAATGTATATCGCGGAACTGGTACAATGCTCAGAATGGGTTCCAAGTGAATATTCTTTGCACATTCACCGGTTACAACCGTGTCTGTAAATTAGGACATCGTTGGCTTCATTGGCAATGTTCGCTATACAAGAACACTAATAAAGGCGGAGGGCAAACCGAACGCTCCAGTATTTTCTTGAAGATGAATGGTTTAAGTTAACCACGTCAATCGCGCAAGGCCTTTACATGTAAGAATGACGGTGATGACATGAATGAAAGAGGTTATCGCGATTTTAACAGTTTCTTATTTAAGGTTATGAGGACTAAGAGGGTAATGAGTGCACCAAGCATAAATATTATCAAGGTCAGATAAAGGTGAGGTGTTAATGTCATTATTTCTGGTAATGAGACGATAAAGAATACTATTTTCGACAAAGAGAAGCATTACAGAACTGGTGCTAATGTGCAAATCATTCACATACATTACAAACAGTACTGGGCCAAGGACCGCACTTTGAGGAAGATATAACGGGTGAAATAGTAGAGGCGCTGTTGTTGGCGTAAACAAATTGTAGTCAATTGGTCAAGCGGCTGCAAATCCTGCCCAAAACATGGGGATTGAGGTCTAGGCTTGAAAGCATTAAGGACTTTGTCAAATGCTTTTTCGGAACCTAAAAGTGCAGTCACAATGGGGTATATTGTGAGTCATACTAGCACTCAATTCACTTTTAAAAAGTGTTAGTTGTGGGGCGTATAATAAGCCTGCGAGAAAACCATGATGATTATCGTTAAAGACGTTAGTGGATATGCTATTAATTTAATGATGTGAGAGCAGATTATGTGATGAGCTTACGTTATGTGAAACTAGATCGTACTTTTTTTTAGAATTCCGTTTTAACCGACGGATGCCAGTGAAAGCAAGTTTACCATAAAGATCAAGGGGCGTTAGTTTTCCAGAAAGTGTAGAGTTTACTGGTGGTGACGCGGGGGTCATGTCTATAGCTAGTAATTCTTTCTTCGGCAATTATTGCTCTTATCGGCTGCAGTTCCGCGCCTGCATTTGAATATGCACTCAGTGAGTGCATTTGAATATCAAATGCACTCACTATTAAATGCCTATAAAGGTGCTGTGGGTATTGCGACCCTGCTTAGCAACATCGACGCATCTTTGTATTCTCGCGATACGTTGATCTGATTGTTTTCTTATTCCATGTATTGGTTACAACTACAGCTGGAAACAGTCATCTGCCGTCATACGTTATGAAAAAAAAAAAAAAAAAGGCGATAACAGTTCATCCGCGCCGGTGCAGCTGCTTTCACATTCCAGCATGGCGGCGGAGCTCGGTTGGACGCTAGATGGCGGCACTTTCCGATAACGTTGGCGCCATAGAAAAAATAAATAAAATACAAACCATCGGAGACAAAAGAAACTCCCGCCCCCGGGAGGGCTCGAACCTCCAACCTTTCGGTTAACAGCCGAACGCGCTAGCCGATTGCGCCACGGAGGCTGGATGCTGCGAAGCGAAGTAAAAGAGAGACATATAACTTTATCTCCGAGTATTTCATGCAAGCCGATTAATGACGCGTTGGCGTCATGCGTGCTATATATACGGCGTGATCATTGTTAAGTTTTCCGGAATATTTAAATGTCACCTGTCGCAGAGAACATTAATTACTCCACGGCACATGTTGCAATTTGCGATTCGTAGCCAGTGAGTTTGCAAGGCGTATCCACTCGGACTGAATTTCCAGAAAAACGGTTGGAGACATGCGTCATCACGTGGCGGTAAAAATACATTGTTGTTCCACTTACTTTATTTAACGAAACGCTCTTTTGGGCATTCAAGGACAAAAGTAACTTGAACGCCCGCGTATTTCGTCCCACACTTCGGGAAATATCTCGAAACTGGTGTCATTTATGTCACTTATGCTAACTACCACAGGCGATTCTTAAAAATTGCGGAAAACTTTGAAATGATCACTCCGTATATACAGGGTGTCCCAACTATCATGCACCAAGATTTAAAAATATGCAAATGCTACGCAGCTGGACAGAACCAAGGTAATGCTGTTTGCCATCGCTTAGAGATACTCAGATTGTTTTTGCATTCCGCCTAATTACATTATTTATTGTTAATTAATCAACTTCTCAAACATTATAATTATATGAAAAGTGTGAATGAGAAAATTGTAGGGCAACATGAAAGAAAAAAAGAAAAACGTGGGCAGCTTGCACTATAGTAGTGCAAAGTAGTGCCGGAGTGCCTGGAGTAAACAGCGGAGCTGGTGATCGACCTAGCTTCCAGGTTTTACTAGGCTTGGCTAAGTTTTGCTAGGAAATGCGCAGTGCTGCTAGGCACGGTATTCCGAATCGGCTCGCCGCCGATGCGCAGATTCTCGCTTGGCCGTGCGACGGGCTTCAAAATGAGCGGCTTCTTCTTCGGGTGTCCGGATCTTCTTTGGTCGTCCCATGTCAAGACTACATGTACTTACCACAGAGTCAACGAGAGTTCTGCCCCTGCCGCGGTGGCTCCGAGCTTTATCTCCCCAGTGACGTCAAGGCCAAGATGCGCCTCCACACTTGCCGGGGCGTGGCTGGTCGAAACCTGCCGAGCCGCCGCCAGAGGCGCCTGCTGCAGTCACGGACACCGCGCGCGTTCGGCGCGAACGCGGACGGCGTCGGCAGCAGCTCTGCGCGTTGCCGCGTTCGGGCTGCTAGAATTTATTTCTCTCTCTCGCTCTCATTTTCTCTTTCTCTCTCCCGAGCATAATGCGAGCCGCGCGCATGCTCTCCTACTTTCTCTCTATTTTTCTTTCTTTCTTCTTTACATCCCCCGCCCCTTCCCCAAAGCGCTGAGTCGGGCTCCCTAAAGGGCTGCAGAAAATAGCGCCTCTTCCTCTTCACAACCAAAATCTCTCTCCTACCCTCTCCTTAACGCCCCATGCCAATGCAACATGTGCAAAGCATGGAGAGGAGGCGAAGCACACGCCGCTCCGGGAGGTGGTTGTGAGGCAACGCGCGGTGACGTCATCGTTCAGTGAGTTTTTTTTTCTAGACGTATTATGGACTGATGGTCAGCTTAAACAGCTCCGCTGTTAAAACACCCAATACAGCTTTCTGTTACTCAACAGGTGCTACATAAATGTGTTTTTCCAAGCGTGAAAGAAGCCCGCGAATACACGCAAAGTGCCTCGAGCGGCCAGTTAAGCGTCAATATTGCGTGTAATTGCGGACTTTCTTTATAACGCGGAAAAAGAATTGCGCGAGACATAGCACACTGAAAACAACTGAATCGGGTGTTTTAGAACACAATTATTACTTTTCCATCAAAATCCGCACCCTGAATCCAGTAATTAAGAAGTTTCGTTAATTAATCTCATCTAATTATTGAGGGTTCAATTAAGAAGAAAAGAATACTCCTGGTGCGTTACGTCACTGCTGACAGAGCACCATTGGTTGCGTCCTCGTATATTCCATGTTTTATTTTTAAGAGCTTGCCTAACGTTAGCTGACACGCACTATACATCTAGCTTTGTATACAAGTTCCACGCATACACGTAACAATATTTATTTTGGCAAGCGACACGGCACTTGTTTGTTGAGTAAGCGAATATTTAATGGCGTTTTTCACTGGTCGATCTGGAGCAGGATTTTTTGCTCCACGGCTGCGAATCCGAATTTCACTGGTCGAACTGCAGCGGGTTCGCACTTTCCACTGGTCGTTTCGGATCAACTTGCTCCGTGCCGGATCGCTCTCACTTGCTCCGCTGCCGAGGCGCGGATTCGAGCGGAAATAGGACGAGAAGCATACGTAACTTCCGCTCGCTGGGGGATAGCGATCTTCGTATTCTAGGTAACTCTAATCTTGGTAGAGTGACTCTAATCTTGGTGGCCATGAAAACATGCAGAGCGGAAGTCGATTTTTGTGACGTGTGTGCGAAGACTTCCGGTACGATCCAGCGCGGAGCATTTTCGCTCTCCGCTGGCAGATTAAGGTGCACTCGCTCCAGGATTTCGGCTGCCGCTCCAGATCGACCAGTGAAAAACACCATAAGTTTTTGCTTCTAATATTGCTTGCATTTTCTTTTATATTTGAAGTTTATTGCGTTTAGTTTACGTGCTTGTTAGAAAAATGTATTTATATTTGCGGAAGTGGGAGCTAGTCAAGCTTGTTGTTCAGCTTTTAACAGCGGAACTGTTTAAGGTCGAGGTTGATCCCTACGGAGCGATGGTGCTCGCAGTTCGAGCAAAGTGGAGAGAGTGTGATATGAGGAGAGGAGGTGCAGAGAGAGAAAGAAGACAGACAGATAGCGAGAGAAATAAAGAAAACAATGTAAACTTTCTTGGCGAGACGGCATTCGAACTCGGGTGCCCACGGTCCGACGGCGAGCGTCATATCCACTATAGGCTATACACCCACGCATTCATGGGAACCATATGATTGCGTTGTACCGACGATTGTAAGACAACTTGCCACGGATAAGAAAAGAGAAAATGAGCGCGAGAGAGATAAAAAGAAAAAGAGGTTAGAAAGAGAGAAAGAAAGAGAGGCGGGATTTGAACCCGGGTACTCATGGTCCGAAGGCGAGCGTCCTTCCAACTACGACATACACCTACGCTCGCCGAGCTGCGCTGTTTCATCAGATTTCACAAGCGTGGAACTGGCTTAATTTTTTCTCCTTGCCTCCCTCATACAGAACTTGATTGTGAATGGTGAGCCCTGTATGCGAGGTGCACGCATAGCGCATGCATATAGCCTGTATGCTGGCCAACGTCCTCGCCTGCTACGCATTGTAAAAGACTTCCCACTCTACCGCACTTGGAAAGTGGCACACGTTAATGGGAGCAGTCGCTGACAGCCTTAGCAAGGCTAGTTCCGCAAGCAGCTAGCAACACTCCTCGTCCATTTCGTAAGCAACAGTATTTGTGAGACAGATTTTGCCAGAAGCAACGATATTCAGCCTAATTATTACGTTGCACGAGTGAACGAATGAATTATTAATTAATTATTAATTATTAAATCTGGGATTTTAAGTGCCAAAAGCATGATTTGATTATGAGTCACGCCGTAGTGGGGCACTCCGAATTAATTTTGACCAGCAGGGCATCTTTAACGTGCTCCCAACGCACGTTACACGGGCATTTTTGCATTTCGCCTCCATAGAAATGGGGCCGGCGAGGCCAGGATTTGATACCGTGACCTCGTGCTCAACAGCGAAGTGCCATAGCTACGAAGCCACCACGCCGGATTACGTCGCGAAACACTACAAACTCTTCCACATAAGAAAGTGGACACGGTGCCATTATGCAGTCGTTTGCAAAGCCAAGTTGCGCTGCAGCGGCCATTGCTATTCGGTGGCTAGATGGGTACCATTGCTATGAGTTCCAGCATGGCGGCCGATCCCGGTCAGACGCAATAAGGCGACAATTTTACGTAATGGCGGCGCCTTGTATATATTGTCGCGACGTCGGAAGCTCGAGGGACAAACAAAACGCACTTGTCGGCAGAGGCAGTAACAATAACGGACAGTTTTTTAATACCGCGCTCTAGTCACTGCTTCTTCTTCTGCTTGCTTATGTGCCGATATGTCTTTTTACGTCGTCGTCATTGCCGCACTAGACACGCGGCAATATATAAAAAAAGGTAGAAAGTACTAAAAAAATTACAGCCGCCCCCGGGAGGGCTCGAACCTCCATCCTTTCGGTTAACAGCCGAACGCGCTAGCCGATTGCGCCACGGAGGCTGCACGCCTGTGAACGCCGTAAAAGAAATGTGGTTACACTAGCGCTAAAGTATTTCACAAAGACCGATCCTGGGGACATCTGCTGTTTATTACACATAAACACGAACGGGCCCGTCCGAGCCCGAAAGAGCCATGCGCTGGCCTGCCCGAGCCCGGCCCAGTTATTTCTAAACTAACCCCTATCCGGTCCGGGCCGAAGACTCAGAACAATTATCGTACTTGAGTTAATGAATTTTGCGCGAGTGTAAACTTGAATAGGCTTATCTGTTGGCTTCCAGAATACCCTAATACACTGCCATTAGATGCTATTTTAAATTCGTTAAATAGGAATTGGTTAAACGCAAGGGTGACGCTCATGTGCAATTATACGGGATGGTTTTTAAGCTGCACCAAATATTGAAATATTGCCTTTGGCTTATAGCACAATTCTAACCGTGATCTAAATTGCTCGATGATGCGGTCATTACTTTGTTTGAAGTTTAGTTTGAAGTTTATTTGTAGCGCAAGAGCAAAGAAAGCATACATCTTAGGTAGTACATTAGGAGGTCCCAAAGTACAACTGTCTGGGGGACCTCCTGTTTTACATTGCATACGATATAATCACATAAACAGCAGCAGGATGCATTAAACAAGCGATAACAACATTTCACAAATCAAAGTGTTATATAAAAACAAAATAACAAGAAAATAGTAATAAAATAAATATCATAAAAAAGCTTAGGCTAGTTTAACTTGTGAATTTAAAGCAATGGAACACGAACGTATTTATTTAAAATCAATGTGAACAATAAGAGTGAAGAAAGTCATACGTAGTAGAAATTCCCACACAAATACTAGAAAACACACGTCCGCAGAAAAGACAAAGACGAAAAGGAAAATCTGCAAGAAAAGAGGCAAGAAAAAAAAAAAAAAAAAAAAAAGATCACAGAGAAAGCAGCTCTTCTAACAATTTTATTTTTAATTTTCGTTTAAAGCAGTAGAAAAAAGAGGTAATCTTAAGGTCAGCAGTAATTGCATTCCAAACACTTATACCAGCGAATCTGAGGGTAAACTTTCCATAATTTGATGTTATTTTCGGTAAAAGGAGGTTGTTCTGTTCAGAAAACCTTGTGTTGTATGAATTAACAATGTGACACAAAGAAAGGACGTCCGCAGGTATGTCAAGATGAATGCAGCGAAATACGAGAAGCGATAACTTATATTGAAATAAATACAGAAGGGGTAGAATACGAAGAAGTTGGTAAAGAGGCAGGGAATGGCATCGCAGTGGTGTAAATGTCATGAGCTTCAAAGCTTGGTTTTGGAGGCGTTCTAAAGGCTTGAGGTGAGTGGGATATGTGTTTGCCCATGTAGACAAACAGTATGTTAAATGGCTACCTATATATGCATGATATAATGAAGTAAGAATATGTGGTGCAAAGTATGCACGTGCTTTGATGAGAACATGAATACCAAATGACACTTTGTGCAGTAATGAACTGACATGGCAGTGATATTTCAGGTGTTTGTCAAGGGTAACCACCAAGAAATCTCACTTTTTCAGATATCGGTAGTACATAGTTATTCAAAGAAATTGTTACGGGATTTACTAATACTTTAGGTGGACTATGGAAGAGGACAAACGTTGTCTTAACTGGATTTATACACAGTTGGTTTAAGATACACCATGTGTGGACATTGGAGAGGTTAGTATTAAGTGTGGCTTGCAGCGCGCTTAGTATGTGCTGAGATGAGTATAATGTAGTGTCGTCGGCATATAATAGGCAGTCTGAATCGGTCAGTACATTAGGTAAGTCATTTATGAATAATAAGGAAAGCAACGGACCTAAAATGGAACCCTGAGGAACACCACTGGTAATTAATTTATTGGTAGAGTACTGATCATTTATACAGACAACTGTGGAACGATTAGACAAGTAGCAACGGAGCAGTTCGAGAGGTGGACTAGTAATGCCGAATTGCTCTAGTTTATTTAACAAGATGCAATGATTTAGTATGTCAAACGCCTTAGTAAGATCAATAAATATAGCCCCTACAATTAGTCCGCGGTCAATGGCTTGCTTGATTTTGTCAGTTAAGTGAACTAGTGCTACCTAGGTTGAGTAGCCATGTCTGAACCCAAACTGGAGAGGACTGATAAGCCTAAACTTATTTAGGTAGTTCATGAGGCGGGTATAGATAAGTTTTTCAATAACCTTGCTAAAGAATGGCAATATACATATGGGGCGATAATTGTTAATACTTTCACGGTTGCCTTTTTTGAAGACAGGAATTATTTTACCAATCTTAAGTGAGTTAGGAAATACCCGGGCACGGAACATTTTATTAATAATATCAGCAAGGACAAGTGAGATGTCAGCAGAAACAAGCTTCATATGCGCTGGTCTGATAGAATCAAGACCAGGTCCAGTTGATTTTAGGGAACAAATAACATTGTAGACTTCATGCGGTGAAACAGGACGCAGATAAAATGAGTATGAGCTACGCGAAATACTAGGCACTGCATTAGCTGGAGGACTGTTATCAGAAGCAACAAACTGTTCACTAAATGCATGAGCAATATCATGTCATTGGTGTGTTCATGATCATTGAGGACAATTCTTTTGATGCCCGGATCAGACTCTTTCATATTAAGAAACTGTCTAATTAGTTTCCAGTTACGCCTGGTATCGTTTCCGTTTTCAAGTATTTTGTTTTCATAGTAGTCTCGTTTTGCGCGCCTGAGAATTGCAGAAAGAATGTTTGAATATGCACGGTAGCGATTTTTCAAATTTATATTAAAGGGCTGCGATTTTACTTTTTTGTGAAGATTACTTTTTCGTGTTATATGGAACGCAACATGGCATCTGATATCCAAGGATTTCTTGGAGTAGAATACCAATGTGTGACTAGTGAATAAGTAGTACACTGATCAATGCATTTAGTGATTCTGGAATGGAACATGGAAAATGCCTTCTCAGGACAACCCTCCGTATATACGTCATCCCAGTTTGTGGTTTGAACCTGATGAATAAACTCTGTTTTGTTGAACGAAGATTTAGCATATCTTTTAGAATTGATAACTGCTTCTGTACCTAGGCAAAAAAACAAGGGGTAATGATCAGTGATTGAATAATCGATAACTCCAGAAGAGCAATAAGAATCAGAGTCAAATGAAGAAAAGATGTGATCAATCAGCGTGGAAGAGCCTGAAAGATCATGCCTGGTTGGAGTGTGTATTAGGGAAGAAAAGCCATAGCTGAGTAGACAGGTTACATATTCAGAGCAAGACTGACAGTTGATATTGAGAATATTAATGTTTATGTCTCCGCAAATTATTATATTTTTATTTTCATTTGTTAACGCATGTAATATATCTTCAAGCTGAGAACAGAATTCCGCATAAGAAGTTGATGGCGAGCGATATATAGCACCTACTATCGTAGAGCTATTATTGACCGGCAGAGAATTGCGGTCAAACTCTAACCAGATGGATTCACATAACAAGTCCCGAAAAGCAAGATCGTAGCGTCGAACGTAGGGTAATGATGATCTGATGAAAATAGCCGAACCACCGCTGCGGTGGGAAGTTCGATTATTGAATTCAGATTTGTAGCCAGACAGACCATACAAATTTCCATCAGCTGATGTTAGCCAGGTCTCGGATAAGCATGTCAAGGAAAAAGTGTGGTCAAGCATGGAAAGAAAGTTCAATAGATCGTCATGATGCTTGCGTAAACTACGAATGTTGCAATGGAGGAAAGAGAACGCAGGTGATTTATCGTGCAACAAAGATTTCACTTGGTCACAGGAAAACATAATGCAATAAGGACCGAACAGCAACTGTGGTTAACGGGAAAATGGCTTGCACGATCACTGAATAATCGCCAGATCCATCACACCAGTGATGCGATAGACGCGGCTGCTGTCTGATTTCCTAGCTTTAATCACACAGTTGTCAGTCCACAGGTATTTCCAACCTTTACCTCTTTTGAGGTCAAGAGCCTGCGCAAAGAGTCGTTTGTTATCAGGTGGTCATTGATGAAAATTGGCTTGTTGCTGCTCTGAGCAAAACCGATGGCTGACGTAGTCAGCCTGGCCTTTCTTGCCTTGGCTGCAAACTCGGAGCGCTTAACCCTTGAACAAAAACGTGCAATAATGTTCGTGTCCTTCTTAGCAGGAACACGATGCACGGAGTCAATGTCAGATTCCGTGATAGGACAGCCAATCCTATCACCAATGGCCTGCACCACCGCCAGGCAATTTTCGCCTTGCGTTGCGGGAACGCCCTTAATCTCGACGTTATTTAGCCGAGAGTATTGTTCCAGAGCTGACAGACGCTTCGACAACAGTTCATTTTCATCCTTCAGTGATTTGTTCTCTTTGGTGAGAGATTCATTTGGGTTTTCATGGACTCGTACAGCGCATTAATCATGCCCTCTTTCACAGAAGAAAGCTCTGCACGGAGGGCTGCAATATCTTTAGCTAGATCAGCACATGACGGCATGGTGGAAAAGAATACAGTAGTTGACTAATGGCAGCAGTGGTAGCGGCAACAGGCTTACAAATAATTGCAGAAGTGTCGAGCGACCAACCTGTACAAAGTACGGTGAAGGCGTTAGGCACGTTGACGTAGCCGCACCCCCTGCTGCCAAATGAAAGGCACGTATAGTCCGGCTGCTCCTTAAGTAGAACTGTCGCTCTGGCAGGTGTCGCTTGAGTTGTTCCTAGTCGATGACGTCAGATGCAACAATCAGCGTTCTATGATAAATCAAAATGCTTGATTGAATGAATAACATAATTATGCGAATTAACTTTTAAATAATTACATTACAGCGCATATTTCATTCTACGAATTCTAGCTAGTTAGTATGCAAGGCATATCAATTCAGAACGAATTCTGAGGATGAAACCGGTTTCCAGATATGCCACGTCGAACTTGCGCTGAAAACGCACTGATGTTCCACTTAATTTATTAAGAAAACACTTTTTAATGCACTGAAGTACAAAAGTAATTGTAACGCCTATGCATTTCGTGCGACACTTTGAAAATTATTATCTCGAAATTGACGTAGTCTTGAGAATTCGTCCCAAGTCGATATACCTTGCATATGCTCACTGTACTCGCGGACAGCTTTCTGTGGCAATGAAGGTATAGCGTCCACCGACGCTGCTGCCATTCACACGACCGGACGGAGGAGGAATTTTCGCAGCGGATGGCGTATCACGTAACGCGCGCGTCATCAAAAAGGGCCGCCCTAGCCTAGTCCGGGCTCCTCCGCTCGCGGTCCGGATTGAAAATGCTCGCCGGTATTTCCATCCGTCCCTTTGGCGGTCGTCTGACCTCAATTTAGCGTAGCCAGCGTCAAATCAACATTGGACGGATTGGCGTGGCTACTATGGCGTGTTGTCGGCTTGAAACCACGTGTGTTTTTGTTGTGCAGCAGTGACTGCATGTGTTATTGTTGTGGTGCAGCGGGAAAGGCGAGTCGTGGCTGCGCGTGCATTTCTATTTACTCAGACCGCGCAGCCTGCGTGACCTTAACATGAGTGAGGTGCACAAGAAAACGATAAGTGAAGAGGCAAGCGTCACTTTTTCGGCTCTTGTTGAGAGATTCACAGCACTATGGAATATGAAATGCGCAAGTGCTAAGCGTTGGAGTCGAGAGTAAGCACGCGGATTCCGCAAACGGCGCTCCGGCTGTGGGAATGCGACCTGACTCGGTTGCGCCGGATTCAAGTGATCACGTGACAGTCTGGCCCGCGGAGCAGGCGGGATTTTGCCCTCGCGTGTGTATCCACCTTATAAGCGGGGACAAAGGGAAAGCTACGGGCGCGTGGCTGCTGCACATGTGTTACAGCGCCTAGTAGTCTGGCAGCGTTTGACTGTGCTCTTGGTTGCTCGGAAGAGACGCTGAATCGACGCAGCTTCCACGTGCGACCGTTTCGCGTTTGCCCAGACGCGGAAGGGAAAGGCCGCAAAATCAGTAAACTTTTACACTCAGTGGTGTGTTCTGTCTTACTTAAATGTTGCTTGTAAGGTGTTTATGCTTTCTTTTCTCCAGCCAAAACTAACGCGGATTAAAACGCGGGACTATTTTCAAAAGCGCTCTCACTTGTGCGCGCTTTTCCTCCGTAGCTTTCCCTTCATTGCCACAGAAAGTTGTCCGCGAGTATAGCTACAATTCGTAGATTGAAATATGGGCCGTAACGAAAGTATTTACAATAATTAGCGCAATTATGTTCATTATTCAATTAAGCTGTTGATTTCCCGTAAAAGTAATGGCCGCCTCATCGAGTAATTTCATCAAGGGTTAGAGATTATGGGGTTTTACGTGCCAAAAACACGATGTGATTATGAGGCACGCCGTTGTGGGGGACTCCGGAAATTTGGACCACCTGGGGTTCTTTAACGGGCACCTAAATGTAAATACACGGGTGTTTTTGCATTTCGCCCCCATCGTAAGGCGGCCGCCGTGGCCGGGATTCGATCCCGCGACCTCGTGCTCAGCAGCCCAACACTATAGCCACTGAGCAACCACGGCGGGTTTGATAAGGGTAGAATTCTGCTATCTGTAACAGGCAATCTTGTTTTTTTTTAAATTTTGTGTAGCCAAGAAAAAAAATAAATCATCGTATAACAAAATATTAACGCACTTGAAATGGTTCAGCGAAAACATGTTTATTTCTTTCTAACTACCGTAAAACGCACTCGCCCACAACACTCATGCAAGCGCATGGCGCTCAGACACTGCAACTTCAACGCAAAGTTCTGAGTGAGCCTCAGTGTTACTTTTTCTCTTCGCATTCCAAATTTTCGTTTTTCCCTGCACTATTGATGAATGAAACACTCTACCATTGCCATTGCTGAGCAGTAATGATACATTAGAACTTCCTTGAAATTTCATTGTACATTTTTGAATGTATATCTCGGAACTGGTGTAATGCTCAGAATGGGTTCCAAGTGAATATTCTTTGCACATTCACCGATTACAACAGTGTCCGTAAATTAGGACATCGTTGGCTCATTGGCAATGTTCGCTATACAAGAACACCAATAAAGGCGGAGGGCAAACCGAACGGTCCCAGTATTCTCTTGAAGATGAATGGTTTAAGTTAACCACGTCAATCGCGCAAGGCCTTTACATGTAAGAATGACGGTGATGACATGAAATGAAAGAGGTTATCGCGATTTTAACAGTTTCTTATTTAAGGTTATGAGGACTAAGAGGTTAATGAGTGCACCAAGCATAAATAATATCAAGGTCAGATCAAGGTGAGGTGTTAATGTCATTATTTCTGGTAATGAGACGATAAAGAACACTATCTTCGACAAAGAGAAGCATTACGGAACTGGTGATAATGGGTAAATCATTCACATAGATTACAAACAGTACTGGGCCAAGGACCGTACTTTGAGGAAGATATAAGGGGTGAAATAGTAGAGGCGCTGTTGTTGGCGTAAACAAATTGTAGTCAATTGGTCAAGCGGCTGCATATCCTGCCCAAAACATGGGGATTGAGGTCTAGGCTTGAAAGCATTAAGGACTTTGTCAAATGCTTTTTCGGAACCTAAAAGTGCAGTCACAATGGGGCACATTGTGATTCATACTAGCACTCAATTCACTTTTAAAAAGTGTTAGTTGTGGGGCGTATAATAAGCCTGCGAGAAAACCATGCTGATTATCGTTGAAGACGTTAGTAGATGCTATTAATTTAATGATGTGAGAGCAGATTATGTGATGAGATTACGTTATGTGAGACTAGATCATACTTTCTTTTAGAATTCCGTTTTAACCGACGGATGCCAGTGAAAGCAAGTTTACCATAAAGATCAAGGGGCGTTAGTTTTCCAGAAAGTGTAGGGTTTACTGGTGGTGACGCGGGGGTCATGTCTATAGCTAGTAATTCTTTGTTCGGCAATTATTGCTCTTATCGGCTGCAGTTCCGCGCCTGCATTTGAATATGCACTCAGTGAATGCATTTGAATATCAAATGCACTCACTATTAAATGCCTATAAAGGTGCTGTGGGTATTGCGACCCTGCTTAGCAACATCGACGCGATACGTTGATCTGATTGTTTTCTTATTCCATGTATTGGTTTACAACTACAGCTGGAAACAGTCATCTGCCGTCATACGTTATGAAAAAAAAAAAAAAAAAAACGGCGATAACAGTTCATCCGCGCCGGTGCAGCTGCTTTCACATTCCAGCATGGCGGCGGAGCTCGGTTG
This sequence comes from Dermacentor silvarum, assembly GCF_013339745.2. Lineage (NCBI taxonomy): Eukaryota > Metazoa > Arthropoda > Arachnida > Ixodida > Ixodidae > Dermacentor > Dermacentor silvarum. The sequence goes on from NW_023605869.1 coordinate 18,363, forward strand.
GACGCTAGATGGCGGCACTTTCCGATAACGTCGGCGCCATAGAAAAAATAAATAAAATAAATACCATCGGAGACAAAAGAAACTCCCGCCCCCGGGAGGGCTCGAACCTCCAACCTTTCGGTTAACAGCCGAACGCGCTAGCCGATTGCGCCACGGAGGCTGGATGCTGCGAGGCGAAGTAAAAGACAGACATATAGCTTTATCTCCGAGTATTTCATGCAAGCCGATTAATGACGCGTTGGCGTCATGCGTGCTATATATACGGCGTGATCATTGTTAAGTTTTCCGGAATATTTAAATGTCGCCTGTCGCAGAGAACATAGTTCTGTTCTGGAGATTGATTATTCAGAGAAGCAGACATTACTTTCACGAGAAATCGAAACACATATTCGACTAATGAAAACAAAATAAAAAAAAGCTTACAGTGACATACGATTTCTTGAACGAGGGCTGCGCGTTCAAGTGAATGGACGTCGCGAACATGCACAGCGACACCGCGGCGTCGAAGCGCAAACGGAAAGAGCGCGAACGCGGCGATTCCCTTCTCCACCACCAGGTGTCTTCTTGCTCTGGCGCTCGCGATAGAATTTGAGGAGCGATTGAGAGAAATGGCAGAAAAGCGGTGGGCAAGGAGAGTTTTCAGTTATTTGTACATGAGGAATGTTGATACAAAATGGAGGAAGCTGACCAGAAAACTGTCAATCAAATATTTGAACTGCAGGAGGGGTGCAAACCAGGAAACAGCGGTTAAGAAAAAGGTTAAGGAAACAGAGAGGGGTCTGTGGAAAACAGGGATGCAGACGAAATCAGCACTGGGAACATACCGAACTTTCAAGCAAGAAATTACCAAAGAAAATATCTACGATAATTCTAGGGAAAGCTCTTTGTTGTTTGAAGCCAGGACGGGAGTATTGCGGACTAAGATGTACCGAGTCAAGTACCAAGGTATAGGACACGTTGTGCTCAGGGGCGGATCCAGGTTTTTTCTGAGGGGGGGGGGTCAGCTTCTGTCAATGATAATGATGATGATAGTAGCCTTTCTTATTTACCGAAATTCACCGTTTCTGCTCACGATAAACCCGCGTTTTATACGGCTAGAGCAACACCTGTAGCCCACCGTGGTGGCTCAAAGCCACAGTCAGCTCAGGCGTTGCGCTGCTGAGCACGAGATCGCGGGATCGAGTCCCGGCCGCGGCGGCCGCATTTCGATGGAGGCGAAATGCAAAAACGCCCGTGTGCTTGCGTTGTAGTGCACGTTAAAAAACCCCAGGTGGTCAAAATTAATCCGGAGCCTTCCACTACGGCGTGCCTCATAATCAGAACTGGTTTTGGCACGTAAAACCCCAGAAAGAGGAAGAAGACCTGTAGCGAAACCAGATATCGGTTTCTCCGAGCTTATATGAAAAGGACGTTACCCAATACAGCCATGTGCTTGGCGGCTGTGCCTGATAATATAGGGTGTTCAAAACTAAGCTTTATGCTTTTCTTAAAATTAGGCACTGGGAGGCACGCGAAGACCACCTGTGCAAATAAGTTATGCAGCCAGGGGGGCACAAAGTGAGATGATAATAATCGCTGTGAGCAGCCCAACTAACTAAAATTGAACAATTATTTTTTGTCGACTGCAGTAAGTGGGTATGTTTGTATTGAAAACTTAGAGGCAGTCGTGTTTCTTACTGCAGTCAATAAAAAGTTAATTATTCAATTTTAGTCAATTCGGCTGCTGACAGCGATAATTATCATCTCACTTTGTGTCCCCCTGGCCACATAACTAATTTGCGCAGGTGGTCTTCACGCGTGCCCCCCAGTGCCTAATTTTAAGAAAACTATAAAGCCTAATTTTGAACACCCGGTATATCTTGCCTCTATTGTTTCTTAAAATAAAATTTGGGATCATCTGTTGCAGGTTCGTTATAAATGCGTAAGCACGGGTCCGTCTTTGGAGTTCGGTTGGGACACCTTGTTATACTTAAGGAGATTCTTTCTGTTCGGCTGAGACACCTTCGTTTGCTTTGGAGCTCCAACGCAGCAATCACTACGCTGGTTGTTTATGATATGCGAATCACCGCGTATGCAGACTCACGACGCCACACAAGAAGTACGATGTGGTGTGTAGCCGAGAGCGTGAGCCAGCGTCTTCATGTTTTATTTCCCACGCGACGCCATCCTTTTACACAAGGCGCGCATCTGCTTCCGTTTCTCTATCCACGCGACGCCATCCTTGGCCCGCGCGCTGGCGTTGGCCGCTGACGTCACTTCGCAGCCGCTGCTCGAGACTTCGCCCCGCTCCGCGAGAACGCCCACTCAGATAAACGGATCCAGCGGCTTTGACCCTACTATGCTAATAAAACTGCGAAGTTACAATGAAACACTTGTACCTTACGAACGGTACTGTGCTCGTACTGGATATTGTCAACGTGTAACTGTGATCACAATGAGTGCTACAGTTAAAAAAGTTGCCCATGCGTAGTTCTTAGTTTAGCTGTTCGTTGTTATTATTGATACAGGGTTTGTCCGAAAAGTAATGTCAGTGAGTCGATTAAAAAGAAATTATTGATCAGACTGGTACAACACAATAAAATGTTTCAAAATAGGCTCCTCCTGCGTCGTTACATTGCTTGTAGCGAGATTCCCAACCACCGAAGGCGTCATGGTAGGCCTCCTTAGTAATGTCCTTTAGAACCTTGGTGTAAGCCTCTTCGACTTTGCCAACTGTCGCGAAATGATGTCCTTTCATGGGAATTTTCAAGTGGAGAAAGAAGAAGAAGCCTGGGAGAGCCACTTCAGGACTGTATGGTGGCTGGGGAACCGTTGGCATCTTTCAATCGGCCAGGAAGCGGGTCACGAGGAAGGTGGTGCAGGCTGCATGGTGCGTTGTCATGGCGACATTTCCAATCGCCCCCGATATCAGGCCGGGTGCGATGAATCCTGGTTTGAGTCGCTTGAGCACTTTCACGTAGAATGTGGCGTTCACGGTTGTGCCATGGGGTACAAACTCCTGGTGGACGAGGCCACTGATGTCAAAGAACACAATCAGCATGATCTTGACCTCTGACTTGCTAATTCTGGCCTTCTTGGGGTGAGGGGACGCCGAGATGTGCCACTTGGCACTTTGCCTTTTCGTTTCGGGGTCGTATTCAAACACCCAAGTCTTGTCACCTGTGATGACATTGTCCAAAGCGTGGGGGTCACTTTCGCACAAGTCATAAACCTCCTGGCACGTTTCAACTTGGCTCGATTGTCGGTCGTCCGTTAACATTTTGCGCAAGATCTTCGCGCACACTTTTCGCATCTGAAAATTATTCGTCAAAATCTCGTGAACGGCACTTTTTCGAATGTTTACTGTCTGTGCCACTAAACGGACACTCGAACCAGGGTCTGAGTACAAAAGATCTCTCGCGCGCGTCACATTTTCGTCGGTGATGGTCGTTGATGGCGGTACAGCGCGGGCTTCATCGCTGACCTCTTCACAACCTACTAAAAAGACCTTGTGCCCCAGGTAAACTCGATGTTCTGACAAACAATTATGACCAAAAGCTGTCTTTATCAAAGGAAAAGTTTTCACTGCAGACTTGCCGAGTTTCACAACAAAACTCGATGGCAATCCTTTGTTCCAACGAGCGCTGCATTAAGGCTTGCACGGTAAATGAAAATGAGTTGACAAAAGACCTTGTTTTTACTCTCCAGATGGTCGCAGACGACTGAGCGACAGCGCGTGCTTATAAGCTAACTTCCCCCTCCACGAATCCCAAACGGTCTTAGCGCGCTGCGACGTATAGTCGCTTCACAATATAATCACTGACATTACTTTTCGGTCAAACCCTGTACATAAACATTTCAGCAAGTGATCTCTTTCATTAAGCAGGTTGGTCGAGGAACCGATGACAGCCAATGAGGCAACCGATGACACCCCAAGGGGCAACTAAGTTGATCAGGCGTGAAGGCGCTCGCGCGGACATTGGCATGCTTGGCAAAATGGACGTCCCCTCGTTCATTCGACGCCACCGACGGGACGAATAAGGCACCGCCGGTGCCAGGAGGTCCAAGGTGTTCATGAGAAAAATTAACTACGGCAACTTCGCGACACCACAGCCCTATGGAGTAGTAATGTCAGTGAGTAAAGGTAGCTGGCTCACAAGCTCCTAATGGAGCTTGTGAGCCAGCTACCTTTACTTCTACATGGCTGATACTACTGGTACTCACGAAAAATAATTTTGAACAATGCTGGTGGCCATATTTTTTTGACAGGGTCATCCCCCTATCAGCGAGCGGGCGATGCAGAAATCTGAGGGGGGGGGGGGGGGTTAGGACATCCGGACATCCCCCCTGGATCCGCGCCTGACGATCAGTATAGCATAGTAATCGGTTAGGTTCAATCAGGTAATTTGGGCTTGCCAAGCAAACATTTCTGTGGCTCAACCCAATAATAGAAGGTCCAAAAGATAGGATCACAGGCACAGATAAATTTAGGCAATATTGCGAAGCGGGATTTCCAGTGATCTTTTTCTTATTACAGAAAAAAAAAAAACGCCAACAAGACAACCATAAAGGGTCTTTTGTCTCGGCTTCGCCACAGCATGAGCATGATGGCACCAGACCAGACTTGTGGTTTAACGAAGGCTTACGATAGCGCAGCCTCGTGATGGACGCTTCAATTTTTCGTGTTTCGTGACTGTCACGGCTGATGTAATTGATGGGCCTAATTTGCGTAAAGCGAGCACCACTGCCATAAGTGCGGCCAAAAAGAGGGGTATAAAACCTAGCCGCCGAAGGAAAAATGTCCAATCAAGAATCGGGGAAAATATACGTACACCTGACGTTCCTTCACATTACGAAGTATCTCTCACAATTACGATCATTGCTTGAAGGCTCTGCAGATGATCTTGTAACAGACCGTCTAGAATACGACGTGAAAGTAATTTTGCTTTACCAGGACAAACGTCATCGAATTGAGTATCAGTGGTAACAGGTCTGTCGGGAATCGTAATTACATCGCAGACGCGCACGCCCAAAGGGTCAAGTAATTGTCACAGGAATGTAACTTGCGTAATCGCGGCCAGTTGACGCCAAAAGACAATGCAGGCTGGGAAATATTCTTTGAGAACGTCGAGCGATGATTCATAAATTCTCAAGAACGTCTGCTCCGTCAAAAGACGGAACCTGCACGAACGAGGAGGAACACGGGATTCTAGATACAGAACATAATTTGCAACAAATTTAGGAAGCCTTAGACACAAACGTAATGCTTCTCTTTCTAAGAAGATCAGAAGGCGGGACTTGTAAGCTCCGGAGACGAGCACGCAACCGAATTCTAGTACAGGACGAACGTACCTACATACGCTATATCATTAGGAGTGTATCTCTTCTCAATCCTATTCGACGATTTCTCAGCCTATGTAATATGCCAATTGCACGGGTACCTTTTCCAGTCACAGGGTCTATGTGTGGCCGCCAGTTGAGAGAGGCGTTATAAATCATTTCAAGTTATTTAATATACTGTGCAGGTGGTATGTCTTGAAGGTGGTACGACCGTGAGATGTATACTGGGCTATGTATCAGAAAAAACAGAATGGCACATTTCCTGGCATTGAATGAAAACTGATTAGCGTCTAATCACCTTTCCAGGGCACAGAGATAAGTTTGCAGTCGTTGATATAGCGCGTGAATGTCGTTTGATAATGCGAAAAACACAATATCGTCTGCATAAACATACGTATAGTTACTTCTTTACGACGGAGAATTGTGCTCGTAAGAATATTAAAAAGCACAGGGGAAAGGACTGAGCCTTCTGGTACTCCCGTTTTTGTTTATACCTAGAAGAAGAAAAGCCACATTTCTAGCAATAGAATTCTCTTTCACCATCTCTTAACAGCTTCTGCAATGGTCCCACTCTGACATTGAAAAAAAAAAAAAAAACATGTACTATGTAAGTTTAAGAAATGTGGGAACATCAATAGTCAAACGCATTTATAACGAAGTGCTGGGATCAAGTCTTACTACATCAGGTCATTGAATCAGGTCTTACTACACCTATCGCTATCTAACTTTTTGACTATCTGATATCGATCTTAACTTTCGTATTTGGAACTAGAGCACTGCACGGGCTCGGGCTTACCCGAAAGCCCGGGCCCGGCCCGGCCCGTGGGTCGGGCCGGGCCGGGTAGAGGAGTTTTTTCACGGGCTCGGGCCGGGCTCGGGCACGGCGTGTTCTTTTTGACCCGGGCCCGGGCCGGGCTCGGGTTTTTAGACGCGGGCCCGGGCCGGGCTCTGTCTTTCTGCGAGTTATTCTCGGGCTTGTCAACTCTGAAAAACATGTATTTTTCGGTCTCGGGCCGGGTTCGGGCCGGTTTCGAGTCGGGCTCGGGCCGGGCTCGGGCTTAAGGTAAAGGGGTGGCGGGCCGGGCCGGGCGGGTAACCTAGATTATTTCCGGGCCCGGGCCGGGCCCGGGTCTCGCCATAAATGTTTTGATCGGGCTCGGGCAGGCCGCTCAATGTAAAAACGGGCCCGGGCCGGGCCCGGGCCGCAAAAATCGGCCCGTGCAGTGCTCTATTTGGAACCTATATCGCTATTATAGTACTATTACCTGCAATTGCAATGACTACGGTTCTATTAATCTCTTCCCTGCTTTTTTTTCATCAATACTCTAACAGTCATTTACATATCTCGACTGCTGATCAGTTAATCCTTCCATCTTCGTTGAATCCCAACGCGTCTGGTAGGTGGACAATCCCTACGGGTCTCGCTGGGTGAAGATATTGTCATCCCTTTCTGGCATCAGGAAGTGCCTCCCGAGCTTGGAAGCTTGATCAGCCTAGGTGGCCCCTGGATAGCTTCGTTATCCAACGCTCCGCGAAGGCCAACAGCTATCCGACCAACCGTTCGCTGGCGGCGTTCTACCCATTCCCTCGCAGGGCGGCGAGAGGCAAAGCACAGCATTCGCGAACGTCAACGCTGGCACATGTGCCAGCTTCCACAGGTCACGCGCCATCACATACCGGTTGCAACTCCACATACACCAGCGACGGAGGACGCAGTAAACCTGCTTTCTGGCGGAGGATGTTCTCTTGTTGGTATGTATAGCTCCGTTCGGCTCGACAGCTGCACTCCAAGATACTCCGAGCACAATGCCAAATTGTCGTCACCTGTCCTTATATGATGGTCTCATCCTTGCCTGCGAGATGTACGATTGCAGAGTTCGCGCTGTTGAAGCAGAGCCCAAGGCGAATGATGTCCTCGTGACATATGTTTGTGAGCTTCTGGGGGCACTCTGCCATCAGCACAAGGTCATCAGCATCCCTCATCCTCCCAAGCAGTACTGTACTTCATCTGCGACCCGAGACCACAACTGGGGAGCTTTTGCTCCAAACTGACCACGTGTAGAACGTACAGCAATGCGGATAGCGGGGAATCTTCTAGTGGTCCCCTTGCATAAACTTGCATCACTAGTAGCCCCCTTGCACCACTGGGTTAATCCCGACTGTCCATTAAAGTATTTCTCAATTATTGCTTACGTCTTAATTATTAATTATTGGTTTCTTAATGAGGTTACACATACATTCGGCTGCGACGGAGAGAACGACGTCACTGACGGTATGCCCGCAGTCCGCCATTGTCCCCTGCGTACGTTCGATGTCTCGAGTTTGCTCGGCGGCGTGGTTATAGCAGCATTCGTCCGCCACTGCCGCTTGCGATCCTTCGAAATTAAATTGCTTCAAAATTACATCTGCCCGTTACGTAAGTCAATGAATGGCGCACACCCCCACAAGCAATGGCTCATACCCCCGTAAACGCGGCCTCCCCATTACGACGACAGAAGAGAAGTGAAATTCTACGCTGGAAGGATGAGTGGCAACGCAGCCAGCTGTGGAAGAAGACGACGACAACGAACGTGGGAGCAGTGGCACGAGCGCGTGCCGAGCACGAGCGCAACCCAGGAGCGCCAACGAGCTATCTGCGGAAGAAGACGACGCTCGAGCCGATGCCGATGATGATAGTTTTGTGTGGGACAGGCGACTAACAGACACTTTTTCGTTTCGCCTAGCCATATAAAGCTGCGCTTTAAAATTCATGAGCCATTCCACTATGTGAAGGTGGATGACCAACGAAGCTGCTTAGCAGACGATACAGAGGTGTAACGAAATTTTGAACAAAAGTACGAACCATGCAGGCCCGTAGCCAGGGGCGGGGTGTGTTCTCCAGCATGGCTCCCGCTACCCCGCTGCAAAAAGAAATTTTTCGACGCAGGAAGCGCCTCAAAACCTACCTTACGCAACAGCTCTGTTGAGGAACGATTGAATGGGTTGGCTCTAATGGCGCTCTACAGAGAGTCCGTTGACGTGAGCAACATAATCGCAACGTTTACGAAGAAGGCACAGATACTTGTGTTTTAGGCTTCCAAACTTAAGGAGCCAGTGCGGAGAAGGACTTTGAAGAAAACGGACGCACAGCGTCGCGGACTTGTGGGACCTGAAACGAGATCACTGCCGACCGTTCCACGCCAGACGCCGGGTTCAGCTCTTCTTGAGTGTGCTTCAATACAACAAATATTTCCACTCTTCGTCTTTTTATTTTTGGCTCTGAGTGACGCTGTTTTATTTTACAACGAAAGCTGTATATGGCTAGGCGAAACGAAAAACCGTTCGTCCTATGTTTCGATATACGTCTCCATTGGCTGCGCCGTCAGTTACGTCGTTCTCTACGTCGCACCCAAGCGCGCGCGCCATTGGCGCTATTCTACGCTAGAACGATGAGCGCAACGGAGCCAGCTGTGGAAGAAGGCGACGACGTTCGAGCCATATACAGCTTCTCTGTAAAATTCCTCATCGGGCGCCTTATCAGGCGCACACTACGTCACGTACTACGTCATATGGCTGCCACAAAGGTATCGTATGCTGCAGCCCCACGTCTCGATGCACTGGTCTCGAAATGCGCGGCGAGAACTTCGACAGCTTGTGTTGGCAGGTACTTGCCCCGTTTCTTTGAACACCGGGAGTGAGGCACCACCTGAGTAGCTGAACTCAAGTCGAAGGCGATTGTGGTCGCTACCCAAGCTGTATAAGCCTTTCTCGTCGATGTCCATCCGCTGATGCAGAATATTAAGGCGTGCTCACACCAGGACATAATGAATGAATGCCGAGCTGCTATGGGGAAACCCCGTCACCTTACCATCACAGTGTGGTCCTAGATTCGAAATAACCAGTTCAAACTCCACAGTCGATTGAAGCAGGAGTCGGCCTTTCCCATTCGTAAACCTGTCAAGTTGATTTATGCGCGCGTTAAAGCCGCACACAATGATGAACTGTCTATCTGTAGCCAACCTTATTGCACCCCTGCGAATGAACTCCACCAGCTGAGGGCAGTCGAATCCGGATATATCGAATCTGAAGGGAATCAAAAAAAAAGTTCGAATATGAAATAATAGGCCCGGAGGCAAACGGCGGCTTACCGATTGCTGCGTCCGAGGGCCACTAAGTTACTGCACACAACTCGAAAAAAAAAAGAAAGAAAAAAAGTTGCAGTGATCTTTCATTTCGTGAACGCGGGTGACGCGCGAGCGTATCGCCACCACGTATCGCCCCCTTCGCTCAACGCCACCTATAATTTCCTCTCTAGGTGGCGTTGTTTCAAAAGTGCACAAAGTAGTGCACTTTGAGGTCTTCGGCATGACGCCGCGTTCGACATAACGAATGTGCTGGTGAACGGGCGTTCTATGTACGCGTGCACCAGCCCCTATACATTTGCATGAAATTCTCAAGGGGATTTTACAGCTGCTCGATATACGCAATAATTCGATATATGTGGGTTCGATATATCCGGTTTCGACTGTATTCGCAGTGCGTTGCTTGCTGCCGACTGACGTATACGTATACACCACACACACACAGCGGTAAGCCCTCCTAGCACATCCCCTAAAGCCCAGAAAAGGTCCTCGTGCGCAGTCGTTGTCCACACTTCGCTACTGCATTTCCCGACGCCATAGCAGTCCAACGTCCTTGCGGCTGTCCCCACTTCGCTTCTATTCAAAAAGTAAAGCGACATATGACGACAACCCCGCAAGCACCGTCCGCCATCTTACTTAGGGCGCTCAAAAACGAAACCAGTTGCAGCGCAGCATACCTGCGGCCAGATGCTGCTTCTTCGCCTTCGTTCTGCTATGCCTTCCCTCGATTGTGTGCCGCAGCGCACTCAGTGAGGGAGCCGTGGCAACGCCGGCAACGAGGTAAGGCTGCTGCTAACCGAATGTCCTAATTATTTAAGCGATGAAAAAATACCGACGCGAAGCTGATTGTGTCAACGAGATCGGCGTTGCATTCTCTTCTGAAGCCGTAATAATGTTTAGCCTCGGGTATCGCTTTCCTGTGCATTTGGGTCGTCTTCCCTGTGACGTAAACTAGACTTAACCAACAAACAGTGACACATTATCGATATGCGCATTATCGATAAGCGCCATCAGCATTTACATGTCAGTGTTGCTCAATGACGGAAGAAAAATACAGCACGCGATGGTTCGTGCGTATAAACGTGCATATGGCTACGTCGCTGCCGCAAATCGAGTCGGAGATCAAGCATCTATACCGCCTTTCACCGTGGTCTATTTTTTCAAAGCAGCATATGCTGCGTCTCCGGAAAACTTCATCGTGCGGCCAGCGATGTTTAGAACATCGGGACAACCATATAATAAATAAAGACCGGTAACGAGAACGGGAAAAGATGCCAACACCTCATTTTTCTTCACATTTCGAGGCATCTCTCACAATGATAGCAGCTATCGCCATAGGCGTCGGCAGGGGTGCAAAACAGGCACTTGACCCCCCCCCCCCCCTTCCCCGCGCCGCCGCGATGCAACGGGTTTGTCCCAACCTCCCAAGACAAAGTCCTGCCGACTCCCATGCCTATCACTAGACTCATTATATGATCTTATAGCAATCCATGTACAATGCTGTATGATAAATCTTTTAGCGTTGCGTGGAAAGATGCCACAAAATATGATCTCTAAGAATTCTCACACACCGCCAATAGGCGGGTATCTCACTCATGCGTACATTCAAGGGTTCAGCCAGTTGCTGTAAGAAGACCACCTGAGGTGTACAAAATCTCGGCTATTGAACCACAAGAAATTACGCCGGCAGCGAAGTAAAAATGGCTTCTAATTTTCTGATCGGTACTTCGTAGTTTTTAACAGCGGAGCTGTTGTAGGTCGAGGCTGCACCGTTCGTCCGTCCGCCGGTGTCATGTAGGTCACGTGACGAGGAGAGGATGGGAGCCGCGCCGGGGGAGGGCAGGTCCCGTGACCAGCAGAGGAGGAGAGGCGCGCTGTCACTTATTGTGCGTATGAGTGAGCATATATTCAAGTGTTCGCCCATTCACTTATTCTTGACATGTTGGCGAATGAGTGGGTGTAAGTTTCCGTGCTGGTTGGGGTAGAGGTGCGTAGATACTGTGCGCGAAACCTACTACGACAGGAAGCGGCGCTACTCCCGTTATTGTTTAACGAGTGGTACTCACTCTTGCCGACGTAACCGGGGCTGAAGCCCTTTCTTTGAAGTTTAACAATACAACGCTGGCGGATGAGCAAATTTGTGTGTCCTCGGGGAAATCCGTACATCTCGAAGTGCCGGAAACATGTACGGACAGTTGCAGCAGCGGTCCGCGAACTTGGCCACACAGATTCGCTCCATTCCTTAATATGCCAGTCACTATTTTTGCAGCCAACTACTGCACAAGTCTTCATCCACATTATTCAATCCAACATGATTGGAGCACAGTGCGTTAGCGAAAGCTCCGTTGCATTTCCGCCAGCTGATTGCACAGCAGCAAAGTAGAAGCGGTAATGGTTTCGTATCCAGTGCGCTGTAACTGAGGCCACGTGCGGCGCGCCGCCGAAAGCGCCCTCTCGTTTCTCCAGAACAAACTGCTCCGCGAAAAAGGTCAATAGCCTTACGCTGCCAACCAGTTACCGCCGTGTGAATACTCCCCGAAACAATATATTCCTTCTAAGGGATGCCAGCAAACGGAAAGGATATCCAAAAAAGATCACGAGGCAAGACACAGAGAATGGAACAGGAAAAGTGCTGGACTGACAACTCATGAGTTGTTAGTCGAGCACCCTTATTGTTCCTTTCTCTGAGTTCTGCTTCACGATCTCTTCTGGTTACTTTTTCCTTTTCCTGGTATGCCATTATAGAGTACCACGTATGAACTCGCCCAACAAGCCGCTCTTATGAACAATATACTCGTATTCCACCGCCTGTACCTAACATTGCTATTGTAAAAACATTGCCGACGAGAAACAGATCATGATGTGTTAGGATCAGACTGGGACAATAAAAGTCACCTTTATTAGCTCAGCTACGACGGCAATGTAAATGACTCCACTCGAAAACGCTCTATTGCTGGAAACATTCACAGAAACTCAGAAACTCGACCTCCATTCACACTAGCGCGAGCACTGCCTGCAAGCCTAGCATAACACGAAGTGCCGCGCTATAGTTTCATTAACCTGATTAATGAAACTTCTTCTGATGAATGAAATAATTTTCCAGATTATTTCGAGGATTATTATTTTTTCAAGGTTTAAACTAATGAAAAGAAAAAAAAATATCAGGAGTTCATAACCTGAGGATAAATTTCGGTTCCCGAAACTAACATTCGCTATCAGCGAAAAAACAACAACAACAACTAAAGTCTCGAGAGACAAAAACCTATGCAAGTGATGAGGACTATTCTGAATGATCCTACTGCAAGAGAGCTGAGGTGGTTGTGCAAAGGCGCCAGTTCTCGAGAAAACGCATGGGGTGGATCTGTTCTGTTGACTAATTTTGAATGACTAATCTGAATCAGAATAAGTTATCAAAACGGAAGTGAGCTTTTAGGCGGACTTTATAGGGTGTCCCAGCTATATTTAGCCAAGTTTCAAAAATATGCCGAAGCACTATAGGAGGGCATGACCAAATGGAGGTCAGGCATTTTTTCTATTTTGCTTAATTGCGGAATAAATCTAGCTTAATTAGCCAACTTCGCAAGTATTGACTTCAGGCTGACACTTGCAATGAGAAAATTTGTAGCGCGTTGTAGGAAACATTCAGCAGATTCAACTTCGTACTTGTTACGTAATGATTTTTTTCTGCGTCCTAAAGAAAGCCCGCGAAATATAAAAAAAAAGAAGTACGGGACGTGGCCGCTTGCGCGCCGCGATTGGAGCAACGTAGCGCATTTAGTGTGTATTGCCTGGTTTGCTTAACGCTATCGTGAAGCACGTCTGGCGTAAATCGCGTCCCTGAAACACGCACGCACGCACGCAGGCACGCAGGCACGCACGCACGCACGCACGCACGCACGCACGCACGCACGCACGCACGCACGCACGCACGCACGCACGCACGCACACACACACACACACCACACACACACACACACACACACACACACACACACACACACACACACACACAACACACACACACACACACACACACACACACACACACACACACACACACACACACACACACACACACACACACACACACACACACACACACACACACACACACACACACACACCACACACACACGCACACGCACACGCACACACACACACACACACACACACACACACACACACACACACACACGCCCGCATGCACACATGCACACGCACGCACGCACACATGCACACGCATGCACGCACACGGCGGTTTCGCATAATATCATAATTGCTATAATAATAAACTATTGTTGAAGACAGGATCTTCTTAGCTGACTTGACACGCGTTTAGCGTATCTGGGATCCGGGTGTGTTGTAACGACTTCGAGAAACAAATGGCTCAACGGGACAAGAAGTGATAATTGGTCGCAAAGTAGATAAAATTACCGGCATGGGCGCAATTAGTGCCAATATACTAAAAAGTTCCCTCATTGCAATATATCCCTGTAAAGGATACACCACCGTATATATAGACACGTTGAGGCAAAGCCACCGTCTGGCACACTTTTGGGAAATGGAGCGAGTTCGCTTGGCTAAGCAGGAGCTCGCTCGAGGCAACACTGCCTGGAAGGAGGGCTTCGGCGGTGCCCGCAAGAAGCGGTAATTAGTCGCAATGTACGTAAAATTAACAGTACAGGCGTAATTAGCGTCAATATACTCGAAAATTAACCAATCGCGCCATATGCCCTATCTCCGGAATCGGCTTACCTGACATCTTGGGTCAAAAAAAAAAAAAAAAAAGAAAGATAGAGACAGGGTTAACCAAACATCGACGCTTAAGAAGACAAGGTGGACGTAATTGTGCGTGAAATAAGATACGAATAGTATGTGTGCCAAGGGTGTCATATTGTAGATGTCACATGTTTAGGTGATGGCTGATGAGCAGATCCTGAAACGATACTTGAATTTTAGTATGTGTTTCCCCCCTTAATTAAAGCGTGTGACTGTCACTTGTATCTTTCCTCGCCCTTGATGCGATTGTAATGTGGCATCTGCGCATGAACGCATGAATGTACAAATAGCACGCTGTCATAAATAAAGCTTTAGTTAGGTGTCAGCGCTTGTGTGTGTCGTTTCTCCTTTGTCTCCACCATTGTTTGCGTGCTAAGAAGGTTGATCATGGTATGCCAACTAGTCCGATGTCTGACACTGCGAAGCCTTCAGAAGGGACGGGTATACGTGCACCAGCGAATCATCTTTCATGTCTAGTTTTCAAAGGACACCCGCTTGCGTAGCCCGTCTCACTTGCTGGGTGAGCTTGAGTGGTAGGTCAGTCGGCCCATTCAGCATAAAGAAAGTTTGGGGGGGTTGACGAGGAGGTACGTCAACCCCCCAAACTGCACAAGGTCAGCAAAATCATTCTCATAATTTCATATCCCAAAAATTCAATTGCGCGTTGAGCTGTCTTCTACGTCCTGGCACTTGGATATTTTGTCTGTTCGTGCGTGCAGTTGTTGACAATGGCGGGTTCATTGTTGCTGAACAGCTACGACAACTCCTTCTCTTTCGTGCCGGTGGCGTCTGCAAGGGCCAAAATCCACTAAATCCGCATGGCGTTACGCAAGACACACAGGTGCAATGATGGCTCGCGGAAAGCAGTGCGTGTGCGGGAACCATTTCTTGAAGGGCGCAGGGACAATTTGGAGGCGCATCGCGCGTTTCTTGCAGGAGAATGTCCTGCATTCTTGACAATTGTCACAGACTATAAGGCTCATGAAGATGCGCCCCCAAACAAAGCTTTTGCTGAGCTCATGAAC
This sequence comes from Dermacentor silvarum, assembly GCF_013339745.2. Classification (NCBI taxonomy): domain Eukaryota; kingdom Metazoa; phylum Arthropoda; class Arachnida; order Ixodida; family Ixodidae; genus Dermacentor; species Dermacentor silvarum. The sequence goes on from NW_023605869.1 coordinate 33,607, forward strand.
TAGACAGTGCGACACCCTTGATAGGTCACCGCATCGGACTAAATCGTCACTTGCACATCCGGGCCTGTGGCGCGACAGATAACGCCTCTGGCTACGGATCAGAGGGTTCTAGGTTGGAATCCTCGCTGGCTCGCTTTTCTTTTTGGCCAGCCGCGGTAGCTTAGTGGCTAAAGTTTTGCGCTGCTGAACTCGAGGTCACGGCTTCAATCTTGGCTGCATTTTGAGGGAGTGAAACGAAAACAAACGCTCGTGGGCTTAGATTTAGATGCACTTTAAAGAACCCCATGTGATGAAAAGTATTCCGGAGTCACCACCTACGGTATGCGTCACAATACGATCGGGATTTTGGCCCGTAAAGGACCAGAAAAAAAATTAAGTTCACCTACGCGCACCGCCATGCACCAGAGGTGCAGTTGATGGCGAAGTCGCAAGGGATATGTCCTGACACCATCCAGGTCGCCATACTGCAGTACAGCCAGCACGGTAAAAAGCCGCGCGTTATCTATATATACGCTTATCTCCAGCAGCACACTTAACGCTGTGAAGACTACAAAACGGTGCACCTGAAGACCGTGTGAACACTCCCCATACCACTGCGCCGTAAAGGGATGCTTTCAAAGTGAAGTGACCGAGGCACTGTGTCATAAATACAACTCTTTATTGCCTATTCTTCTTCGAAATGGCACGCCTACACACTACGAATCCGCCGCCAGTATTTGTCCATCTTCTTGAATCTTGGTCATTGCAGCAGCTGACGACAGCATTGGAAAGCTGCTCCGCGCGGGGGGGCCATGACATCACGTGTCACTTCCTGCGGCAGTTCTTTTCGCCCCGATTGCGCTAACGTCGTCCCACACGGATGGTAACATAAAAAAAACTATGTGCTAGATTACAGACAAGCATGAAGGTTAATAAAGCTGCTTACACAAGGAACTAAAATTTCGAGTGATGCCTGTGAACCAAATCGACACAAACACGATGCAACTCCTCGAAATAATTTCAGCCAGCCAGTGTATATAGGACAAAAAATCCAGGAACACGGAACATGACATTGTCACCCCCATCCCTGTTTAAGCACTTCCTACATACTCAAGCTTGCGCTAAAATTTACAAAGTGGTGGGGCGTCCACTATATCGATGCTACACGGCTATACACAAGATGTACACTTACGTCGTTGTACAGTTTCGTTTTTTTTTATCCACATCTTTATTGCATTGAACATCTCGCGGTGGGGCTGGTGGCAATAAATGTAAAGCGGCGGTAGAGTCCGAGAGAGGGAAAAGGCTGAATTCATTATTGTAAAAGAGGATTCAATAGCAAATGCAACGTAGGAGTAATAAATGTGAAAAACTAAAACGCGATGAATTCAGCCTCTATGTGCTACACATTCTCCAGGTATCCATCACAATGATAGTGACTTCCTTCTCCCAGTCTCTCGCAGTAGCGCATTGTTTAATTAATTGCTTTAAAAATACGCTCATTTCAGGCTCTGTGTCCGTAGCTTCTTGGTCTTCGGCCTCTTGTAGGTTTTCCGCTCCACCGTTTCCTCGTACATCATTGGCGAGAAGTCAGGCTGCAAAGAGAGAGAGAGAGAGAAAAGGATAAATGAAAGGCAGGGACGTTGACCACGACTGAGCCCGGTTGGCTACCCTACACTGGGGGAAGGAAAAAGGGGAGAGAAAGATTAAGATTAGAATAGAAAGTCCGATGTGGATATCGCCGACGTAGCAACAGATAAAGAAAACAATCATGGCTGGGCCCACAACGTGAATCCTTAAACAATGCATCTGAGGCATGTGGTTCGCGAAGAGTCGGTTCCCACTGTAAATAGCCTGCATGCTTAGGTTAACAGACGACGAACAAGGATTGTCGCTGGAGTCGATGTTCTGACAAGTGGACTTGTATTCTGATGTTGTCCTGATGAAGACTCTTGTTGGAATGTTCACTACAGCGACATTCCCTGTTCGACTAGCTTTTAATGGCATCAAGCCGGTGTACCCGATCCTGCAGCTTCTTGTTTGAATTTCTGTTTGCTTAGAACGTTTCGGCTTTAATCACTGTGTTCTAAAGATCTTCAGCTGCACAACAAACATGGCCGGCTTTCTTTTTAATGAGCAGCACGCTGCGAGTAAAATACGCAACTGCTAGGATCGCAGCAATGCGAAAGGGATGTAGATGCTCAAGCAATATGAAAGTAAATAGTCAAGTTGCACTCAAGAGGCCTTTGGGTGGCTAAGCACGGATGTCCCGCATAAAGACCTTCAAGGGCACTAAATGTTCCACGGAAAAGCTATCGGTTAGGCGTTAACCTGCAATGTTCAAATCTATACGTCCCGAATAATCGTTGCTTGACTGTTCACATCGCTAAGGCGATTTCGTTGTTTCGTGCCATACTGTCGACTGTTGCACGTTACTTTATTGATCTTACGAGGACTGAGTGGCTGCGATAGGTTTGCAAATATTTAAATCTCATCTCACTGCCCACATAATTCTTACTTAGCTCACTATATAGCCACTACACCCCCCTCGCCCCCTCTCCCCTCGCTTTCTGCATGAGCGAAGTTGTTACTGCAGATTGTTTGTTACATTCATTTCACTATTCGAATGAAAAAGAAAATCTAAACTTGAAGTACTATCAAGACGAAAATGTGCTTTCTCAATAGCTGTTGCCTTGATAGGACTTAAAGATTCTCAAGAATAACGGCTACGTGTCGAATGACGCTTCGAACGTGAGTGGTATACGCACCGATCTGACGGGTCCCAGCGTGGGCGACACGCAGCGGGAGCAGAGCGACTGGCCGACGCCGTCTTCGAGGCTGACGCACTCGCAGATCTGGCAGTCGGGAGCGCTGGACGCGGCCACGCGCCGGGCCATCACGTCCACGAACTTCTTGTTGACTGCGCGCTTCTCGAACATCTTCATCGAGCTGAACAGGGTTCCGTTGCTCTCCAGGGCGAGCGGCACGCAGAAGTCCTTGGGCAGCCGGATCTGGGAGTGGAGCTCGGCGTCACCCTGCATGTCCTTGATGTCCTTGACCGTGAAGGCCAGCCTTCGGTCGACGCCGAAGATGCGCTTGCTCTTCGACGGCTTGGACGCCGTGCGCACGTTGAAGTCGTCGTCGTCCAGAATGTGCAGGTGGACTCCGCGGTCGATGAGCATGCGGTAGATGTCGGCGTACACAGACTGCGAACACGAAGCGACAGGAAAGTAGGACGTTAGAAACTGGAATGCGCTGAAGATTACGGGAATGACAAAAAAAAAAAAAATGTCGATGGTGCCTGGCTGCGCAGGCACAGTGTAGGACTCAGTGACACAGTCTCGCAAGCGATACTCGGAATCCTTTACTGCGGCACCATCTGTTAGCGATAGCAGGAACAAAGACAGAAGACACAATAGGTGGTGTTCAAAGCCCCGCCCCAGCGACGGTTGCCTCTGATTAACCGAAACAGATCTCGAAGGCTATGTTTTTGGGAGCTGCAAGAGCTGGAAGTGATTCCGGGGCCGAAAACACGTCATGGCCGCCATGTGTAAGACACCACCTATATACACAGCGCTGTGTGCTTCTATTTCCGTCTTGTGTCGATGTTCCTGCTTGCGCTTACGATGCAAAACAAACAAGCCCACATTGCAGCCCTCATCGACCATATTACTGTTTCAAGAATATTAAGACAACGCAATTTAGAAGAGCACGATGAGGGTTTGGCTGAATTACTGGTGGTAGCAAACTGCGCAGTGATGCCATCACGAGTGAAATATCAGATATATTTATAACTAAGCCTTTGTGGCCTGGCACCCACACAAACTGAGCGAGGTGTCTTGGGAGGAAACAATAGAACGCTCCAATAAAGATTGATAATTCAGACGTGGTTCACGCGATGAATACAGCTGATGACAGAGACGGAGGCAACTTGCGTATAACCGAAAACATGGCAATAAGACAGCCTGAAAGATTGCAGTGCCGATTTCGTGAATGGGCGACGATGCAAACATTTGATTCTGTTCGCAGTCGGGAGTAAAAGTCGCAATCACAGTATCTATTTAAAGGTGTTCGAGGTGGTCTTCCCAGAGACAACTTAAGTATTGGCATGGCAAATACTTAAAACTGTATTGAGAAATATATTGAATTCCTAATTGTAGTAACTGCAGTAGTTGCTTGATAAGATCACCTCACGGACATATACGGCTGGCGCTCCAAGCTCGTTTGCACCTAAACGACTTGGGGACAATGCAAAAGAGACCAGTTATGGTTACAAAGTGCGCTGGGCTGCTGAATGAACCATTTTGCAACATTCTTAGTGGAATGCAGGGATTTTCAAGAATTTTTTTTACTGAAAGGATACGGAACGGATGGGGAAGAGAACGCAAGACACGCTTCGTGAAACGGCTTTGAAATGCGTTGAATGTTTTTGTATGTGTGCTTCTAGAACATGTTTTTTTTTGTGCAGGGTTTCGTACATAATGATGTTGTGAATTATTCTCATTGTGTGTCCCCGCTTAACGCCGTCGAGTATTCGTCAAGGGGCATTATTTGTAGTACTTCGGCTACGGTCCTCTTTCCTTGTCTGTTTGAGACAAATAAAGTTTTCCAAAATAAAAAAAAAGTAGAAAAAATATAATTCCCCGCCTTCTACTTTCTTTTCTGCGCTGCGCGCGAACGTTGAGCATTGACGGTCCACTCACGCTGTCATCCTCGGGCTTGCATGTCGTGCACTTGACCAGGATCATGGTCTGCGCCGAGGCCATCCTGACGGGCAGCTGGCCGGCGTAGGCGAGCGCCGCGAACGGGTCGCTCTCGCCTTTGCCGATGGTGAGGCTTCCGAAAGCGGACACCAGGGCGCGGATGCTGCTGAAGATCTGGCCGTCGGCCGTCACGACGTGGGGCTGCTCGGCGAAGCCGTCGCCGCCGAATCCCACCACGGCGTAGCGGGTGTCGACGAAGCCGCGAGCCGCGTACCGCTCCTCGATGCTTTGGGCCAGACGCATCAGGTTGGGGATGACGTTCTTGTTGCACACCTTGCGCTCCACGACGAAGATCACGTCGGCGGTGGAGGCGTGCGAGTCCTGGTCTGTGATGGTGGCGATGTCACCGGCCAGCATCTCTACACCGTCGGGCTTCGAGCAACGCACTGTGAAGACGAGACGACGAAGGTGCGTAGGTTAGGGGCTCCCGTTACTCTTCTGTTTATTTCAAAAACACTTTTTCATACAAATACAAAAAATATTTCAAAGTTACAGTAGGGCATTGCGTAGGTGGAGGACATAGAGAAATAGAGGGAGTATAAGAACAGACATCGAGAGAGAAGATCACTCCAAGATGGAGACGTGAATTGATTAATTGTGGTCGAACAAGGGGATGTCACCGAACCTAACGTTGCGACAAGGGGACTTGTATTCCTCCTGACGAAGGCAAGTCCTTTTGTCGAGAAGTTGGCTTCAGCTGACATTCCTTAGTCGGCGATTGTTCATAACTACAAGAACATACACGCACAGAATGCGCAACGCCAATAATTTCAATAAAGTAAGCCAGGAGAAAAAGGGGCCAGAAAAGCACTACCTGAGAATAAACCTGCTATCACTGAAAAACAGGCAAACAACGTAAATCGGGCTAAGATTGGAACAAGAGTGTAACATATACCAAGTTCTAAGCTGTATGTAACATGCAACGATTTCCCTACTAGAGGCTGCGGTAAAGCACCCGTGAGAGAATATCCCGTGATTTGTTACCGTGGTCTGCGTCTATACGCTTCTTGTTTCATAAGTCACAGACAGGCAAGCGCTGGACATTAGTTTCTCGTTGCGTCTCACTTTCTCAGTACAAAGCTACAATACTCGAGCCTCTACGAGTCCTATAGAAAATAAAAGAAGAAACCGGCTTTCGTGCAGCTCTCGTAATGGGTGTTTTGTGAATACTAAAGTTTACACTGCACAGGCGCCTCTATTTGTCAGCAATGGTCCGGTCCCTTCGTGTCGGTTTCTGGCGGGTGCGTCAAGTTTGTTTTCTCGGCCTGCCGGGTTATATGCCGAAGCACCTGTTCCTATTTACAGCAATGTCACGTATATGTACATTTAATGTACGTATTCAAATCTCATTTCTGTGTTTGCCTCTAGAGCATGCAATGGACATATTGAACATTTGTATACCTCTCTGTTTGCTGCATGCCGTTGTCCACGTGTTCAAATGTGTGATGCATCGTTTGTACATGTTGTTGCATCAACGTGATTGTCTATGTGCGAAGTCAACCTTGTCGACTTTTGATTTGTGATACTCTTGGAACTACAGTGCATCGGATATATTTGGCGATCCTTGTGAAGCTACAATGCACTGGCCGTGCCTTTTTCAAGGAGTGTTGTACACACTTTATTGTGCATTGAACTGTTAGTGGATCCTAATCAGCCTATAATAATTTATTTTTTCTAAGCAGTTCGGAGAGGGAAGCGTGGAGGACGTCGACTTACCGCAGGTCCTGGGCATGTCCAGGGGAATTCCGAACTCGCGGCACTCTTCCCTGTAGGCGGCAGCGCTGACGCACACCTTCCGCTCCATGTCGCTGTAACCGGCCGAGCTCATGTCGTAGAGGCACATGTTCATGTACGGCTTAGGGTCGACCATCTTGAAGCAGCTGCGGAGTGGAGAGTCCTCGTTCTCGAAGTACTTGGCGCACAGCGCAGTCGCCGTCGGGTGGGTGGCGGCCGGTTCGGCGAGGTTCCTCTGGCTGCGGCACCGTCCCTGGCCCACTTCCCACTCGCTCGGCGAACGCCGTCGCGTCGTCCACGATCTTCCTGTCGGGCGTCATGAGGTCCAGCTTGTCCTCGTAGTCGTACGTTCCCAGAAGGCCGCCGGTCTTGCCGAAGTAGTCGCCGGTCACCTCCGTCACGCACTGGTCGTACGCCAGGTTGCAGCTGATCTTCAGGCCGCGCTCGTTCTCGACGGTGATCACGTGACCCTCGCGGTGGATGGTGGTGCTTCCCACCTGGACGGGCAGCTCGATCTTGCTGCCGGCCTTGGTGACCTTGTAGTCGGTGCTGATGTCGAATCGGCTGCCGTCGGTCATCACGGTGATGGACTTCTTGGTGACCCGCTGTCCGTCGCGTGCGTAGTTGATCACCACGGCGAAGTTGTCGTTGAGGAAGTCCTTGGCGAGCAGGTAACTGCACTCGCCGGCGAACTCGAAGTGGAAGCCGTCAAAGGTGCGGTAGTGTTGAGAGCCCGCAACCAAGGCACGGGCTGCAACAACAACAACAAAAAAAGGAGCTAAGTTATCAAACCAGAAAAAGACTACTTAGCTAAGCTGATGCATCATGTTATGCATATAATAGTGGGTGGTTGATGCGTGCGGATCATTAGCGGTATAATGCAACATGAGAATTTATGACGTTTCCCCAGTACGCAGTGATTTTCAGGTACGCTGAATAGTGGCATGGAGGAAACCCTAAAGTTGTAAATTCCGCCTTGCCTCACCCCTGATGATGGACACCCGCAAAGCAAAGTCTGCTACGACCGAATAATCCTCAATTTTGCAAAGTTCTAACAGGGTGTCCCGACACGGCATAGGCGCTCGAGCCCATTGGATGTATTTCACAGTTCGTGCGCTTCCTTCTTCTATGTTTCTGTCTTGCATATGAGTGGGAAATGACGGACAACAACGCAACTTCACGAGGCCGAAGAAAGAATAGACACACTATGGTGCTTTTGGAGACAGCAATATGTATATCTCACCCTTATCCAGTAGACCATACAAAAAACGTCGAAAATTAATCGCACCCAACACAACTGTGTACTCGTAGCACACTTCCAAATGTTACGTGCATATAAAATCAATATGATGGCCGCGTATCAAGGAATGATATGTCTTGCTTAGTTAACGAGAGGGCGGGGCGGGTGAGTGTGACTGATGAGTTCATCTTGTGTCAAATGTCTTTCTTTGTCTTTGTAAAATTTCGCTTTTTTTGCGCCATGCGTCTGTACAAACTGGTCGAAATGTCACTTCTCCGGAGTGCAAAAAGAAAGTGTTTCTTCGTTTATCCGCACAAAGAATTCCTTCGCACGTTGCGCGCCCTTACCCTTGAAAGGCGGCATCCATGTCTGTGGGTCAGCGATGCGACTGTACTGGTAGTAGGCGTCCCACATCGAGTTGGTTCCCACGTCGTAGAAGCGGTCCTTGACGGCCACCAGGCGGTCGAACTCGGGGTAGCTGGTCACGTCCAGGGCCTGACGCAGACTGTCCTTCTGCCCGGGCAGCCGGACCTCGGCGAGGATGACTCCGCGCTGCGGCGCGAACTCGTAGCGCAGCCCCGATCGCAGGTTAGAGTACTCGCGCACAGCGTCCGTGAAGCCCTCGACGATGCTGTCCTGGATCTGTTGGGCGCCCATGTCGATCATGGCTGCTGCCATGTCGTGTAGACCCAGCTGGTCACTCACGTCACGGATCTGCGACGGAAAACAGGCCGGGAAACGAGCTTAGAAAGGAGTCCCTCGCCCATGTATGCCCATCTGAGCAACTCGTAGAACAAGGACAGCGAAGATTCGTCCTTCGTACGAACAAGGGACCAACGGAAAGGAAGGAAGCCCGACGTGACAGCAACGTGTCCGTTGTGTTTTTCGTCAGTGTGCAATGCCAACTCGCCCTGCGCTGGGTCATCCCACGAGAAACGTCCCAGACCCCAAAAGTGACCATCGCCGATTCTCTTGGTGAGTCTGTGATTGAGGGCTACTTGGTGGGGCTACTTGGTGAGTGTGTGAATGAGGTTTGAGCACAGTATATTTCTCGAAAACATATTTTTTTAATGAAGTAAGCGCTCTTTGAAGTTTCCGCGAAGGCGCAAATGTTGGTTAGAGGTAATTTTTTTATTCGAGTGTGTAACTAGGTACAATGAGAAATCTTATTTATAATAATCTACTCGCGTGGTATTGCTTTTGCTTCTTCGCTTAAACTTCTAAGAGCGCTTACGTCGCAAAAATGTATTTCTCGAGAAACATACTCCTCATTTACACAATCACCAACTAGCCCAATTTTTTGCTAAGAGAATAGACACTGGTCACTTTTGAGGTCTGGGCCGTTTCGCGTGTAATAACCCTACTGTATAAAATGGTTCGCACACCCTTCGGAAGTTTTAAGGGCCTCTTTTGCCACTTAGCGTAGTACTTATGTTATTTCTGACGCATGTTCCTGCCTTCGCCGCCGTTTCTACTGACGCCGGTGTCTGGCTGCACGTTCCGATGGTCTCGCAAGGTACCGTTGGTGGCTACTTTTTTGACGTTTGCCTATTACTTATCATGCAAATCAATGTGTTGTTAATACTATTGCTATTATTATTACTACTACGTTGGCACTGACTGGTGCCGGCGGCGTAGTTGTACATTTTAACCAAATATTGCACTACAGTTCGACAATCCGCAATAACTATGCATGTTTACAAAGACTGATATTGCTTTGCATTATTCAGAAAACTATGGGTACTTGGAAATTTGGATGCATAAAAACTTGGAGGACGCTTAAGATTCGCCTTTAAGAGTACAGAACGCGATAGCGTTATCGGGACCCGTTCGCTTCGCATCGTTCGCATACGGCAAGTAGGCTTCATTCACTGCAAAACTGAACGTGGGAAAGCCAGCTTACAGAGACCAAGCTTACACCGATACTGTTAAAGTCGGCTTCACTTTTAAACTGAAATGCATTGCTGGAAAGACGTTTTTCAAGGGGCAATATAAGTGGTCTTATATTAAAATGTGAAGGCCCTAGCACCTTTTTTATATTTTACTAATTGTTTGCTATTGCCCTGACGCGCGCAGGTCTGGTAGAAATGTTTCAGTTTCCTCGTAGCAGAATTAGGTTTTCTCGTACATTCAGATTCCAATTCGACGGCGAATCCGACGCCGAATGGTAAAGTCGTACTTCACCATTTTTCTGACGGATGTCACTGTGAGAAATTCAATTTTTGTTCAGGAAAAACCTTGCACCACGTGGAGGGCCTGCGCGGTCGATGCGGTTGGATGATTTTCTCCGCCACCCGCGATCACACGCTGGTTGCGGACGCCGGATTTTCTGCGACACGGGGCCCTAAACGCTGTCGCGTTAATACTTTATAAGTAACACCGCAATAACGTTTAAAGTAACCCCAAGCGCGAAGATGAGAGAAGTCCATCATTCCCGCAGACGCTGAACGGTCGCAGCGTCCCTCCTCGCGCGTACAGGAGCCGCCAACTGACCTTCCTGATGGCGCTGTGGGTGACATCGCTGACGTACTGGACGTGCGGGTGGTACACGACGTTCTCGTACACATCGCCGACAGCGTTGCTCACGGTGTCGTAGGCGTAGCGGTAGCCCCTGGTCACGGACTCGACGTCGAACGCGTTCAGCGTGGCCATGACGCGCTCCATGTAGCGCCACATTCCTTGCACCAGGGCGTTCTTCATGATGCGCTCGGCCAGCGGGCTGGCGTACGCTGCAAAAGACGGGGCGGAGGTGATCGGCACAAGTGGGCTTCCACGCATCATAAGAACGGCGCGCGTATGTCCTGGGGCCGCCATCAACGGCTACTGCGGGACAAGCATTCACAGCATGAAGCGTGAACGCGGTTCGTTAATCACATAGCTTATGCAACATCGCCGGAGTGCGCATCGCTTGTATCAAACAAGTGTTGCAGCTTTTCTCCTCCACTCTGCCGGGAGAACAGCTTTTCCTCACGCCGTAGCAATCGCACTCACTTTAACAACAAGTTTGCGATAGACGATGGCGTTGCCTACGATTGACATTTGACACCGACCAGCTGTCGCACGAAAGACAGTGCCGAGCTACCCTTAGCCGCTTCGCTGCGAATCACTCGAAAAGCACGACGCAATGCGTGACGCACTTACAAGAGATGGCCTCCGCGACTCTGTAAAGGAGGTCGCGGGCACCAGCCGTTGAGGGACCATAGCGCTCGCAGAAGTTGACCACCTTCTCGGCGATGCTGCTCATCAGTTTCTCCAGCTTGAACACGAGGTACTCGGTGGCATCGGAGAGGGCGAGGGCTGCGCGGTTGATGCTCACGATCAGCAGACGCTCGGCGAAGATGAGCGTCCGGCGGCTTGACTCGGCGAAGCGCTCCATGATGTCAGCGATCTTCTCGCACGCAAACGTGAGCCAGTTTGAAGCGTAGCGCATCACGTAGTCGCCCACGGTAGCCACCAGGCGATAGGTGTCGGCAACCATTTGCCTGCATCGGAGAGAGAAAGATGTAGTTGGTGATTGTCTTTTTTTTTTCGCGTATTTTCGGCAGGATCCGTGCAGTCAAAGCCTGCCAAATGTTTTCAGATAAATTCTCTTCTATATTCAGTTGAAACGACATACCTTCTTTTCCTTTTAGACGTTTTGTCCCTGCGCTAATGTTTTGCTGGAATGTGTGAGGCTGGTGGGATGCCGTTTCTATTATGCGGCGGCCACCTGTAGCCACGTTTTCATATTATGCGACGTACGGAAACTACGCTGCTGATTCAAATTGCGTTTCGCTACGCCAAATGTGTAGTGCCCGAGCAAGGTTTTACTAAGTGTTCTTTTATCGGCGATAACGAAAGACGTCTTCTAGCTCTACGTAGTAGCTACCGGCGATGAAACCTTGTGGCTAGCCTTGAACCTATGTCGCTCCCGGCCATGCCCCATTGCTTAGGGTTGAATCACCCCGCAAGATGATGCGCTTGGAATGCTTGAATGCTTTGTTCTGTCCACAGGGCACGAGGAAAAGAATGCGTAAAATTATTCGTTCCGACTGTTCACGCCAAGCACCAGGTGTTACATGGATTCCTTATTTGGCCCGAGTACAGAACGATCGTCGCCACTCTATCGCCAAAAGGAGGATTTGATTTGTAACGTCTATATTAAAAAAAAAGGCTTAGTTGGGGGCCTTAAGCACTGGAGGCCTGAGTGACCGCAATTTGTCTTCTCTACACGACACATTAGTTAATGATAGTGATCTGTCTATGTTCCAGTCGCTTTTAATAGCGAGTAACGTTCTTAGGTTCTTTCGGACTTTCTCGTGGTTGGTCGGTGGTCGGACTCGGCAAACGAAACGTTTGCTCGCTATCTTTCTATCGCTCGTTATTTTTTCTTCTTTTTTTGTATTTCGTTGGGCTGTTCGCTTACATTGAAAATCATATGTCCTCGGGTGAATTTCTCGGCTGATGTGGCTACTATAGATTCGCGATTGCAACTCGCCCTAGGCTTTATATCGACTCTACGTACCCGGCAGCAACGACGACTCCCGAGCAGGTGTTCACAACGGTCTTCAGGTAGAACTGGTCCATGCGGTAGAGCTCCTTGAGGGTCTCGACGGCTCTCTTGACCTCGAACTGCAGAGCGCGCCAGTCGTTGGCGATGTCCTGCAGCAGCGGCCGCATCTCGGCGCTGATGGACTGTCCCATCATGTGGCGCTTGGCACGCACTTCCTGCTCAGTCTCGGCGCTGAAGCTCTGCCAGATGTCGTAAAGCTGGTTGCGCATGCTGCCGTACTTGGCCATGGCGTAGTCCTGCGCACAGGTTATTGAGAGAGAAATGAGTCATGGCGCCGACGAGTAGGGTTCATTGTACACCTCTCCGCTGTGGGGGATGAGCCACCAAACGCGTGGGAACATGATAAACCAATAAAAAAATGTAAAGGAAGATATGAACGGAACTGATAAAATAAAACAAAAGAGTGTTTAGTGGGGTAGTGAGCCTTTCATAAACAGGTAGTAAAATGAACTTAAATATAATAATAATACTTATATATAAGGGTCGAGGTGAAGCATAACGTGAAGATGGAATAATATTACTATTATAGAACGCATTTGTCTCTTTGCAACGGAAATGCTATAATTTATCGAAATATAAATAACTCAATTGTGAAAAATCAGAAAAAGTAATAGGCTAATTTTTTTGTGTCGACGAGGTAATTAAAATGCTCCAAGTGTGAGTACAGCAGTACTGCCGTAAGTACTGCCATGACATTAGATTCTTCATCTATATGTTCCCTGCAGGGAGAAAGCCTCTTCCAGCGATCTCCAATCACCTTTGTCTTGAGCCCGTTTGATGCCAGCTTATGCCTGACTCTTATGATGCCATGTAGTGCCACGCCATCAAGATAGATCATGCTTCAGCCCTTAATATGAAGATAATCTGCAGACCACCCGCAGAGTCTGCTCGCCTAAAACAAATGCGATTTCTTGTATTTACCTGTGACACTTAATTCAACTCTATTATCAGGCGTTGAGTTCGGCGGTTGACCAGCCCTTTGAATTTGTAACGTGGATGTGAGGCATGGAGTGGACTATTTACGCGACTAAAGCTTGCGCTGAAATTACTCTTTGGTGCACCTTGTGGTGGTATCGCATCGAACTTTGGCTTCTCAAAAAATGAGCTCTAAGCAGTGAGAAACTGTCGAATATAGGTCTCAATGATGCTCTCTTCCGAGTTCACTGCTGTTCAGCTGAGTTGAATCCAGTTCAGTAATGCGCTGCTTAGCGCCGGAGATCCACACGAGCTAGTCCGATCGGAGAGCTTGTTCCCTGACTCGGCACCAAGTCTGTGTAGATTATATAATAATGTTTATAAATTAACAGATAAATAAATAAATAAATAAATAAATAAATAAATAAATAAATAAATAAATAAATAAATAAATAAATAAATAAATAAATAAATAAATAAATAAATAGTTCATTCTTGGATTTATTTATTTATTTATTCCCACCATGAGGGCCTGAAGGCATTACTCAAGAGTGTGGTGCAATATACAAGTATAGTAATAAGAAACAGTAAGAGTAATTGGATTTTGTAAGATGCGAGTGAGAAGAACACCATTTGGTTGGCCCAGCTGCACCCGTGCGGTCTGCTTTACTTTCACATATGAAGACGACGCCTGCCTTCGCATATAGCATGCTAGGCTAAGCTCCTAAGCTCGAAAAAGCGCAAACTAATGGCATCTTCGGATGGTCTTGTTCGGATGGTCAAAAAAGGGTACTCCGGCTACATTCCAGTGCTTCATTTCGATCAGCGGACTCCAGATTAGAGCGCCGAGAGTAGCTCCCAGTATTGCCGTCGGAGCAGCCTAGAAATCTGGTCGGCTTCCAATAATCTGACAGCTGTATACCGTCCCCGTGCTTTTGCTGGATGTGCTATTTATGCCGGACGTTGTCGAATTCCGCCATGTTGTCAAATTTGGTAACGGCAGCATTTTGAACCACTCAGAGAGGCCTCTCTGGGCCTGACTCTGGGCCAATCAGAGCTGACGAGATCGCGAATTCGACAATGCGACGGAATTGGTCAATGTTCCCTGGCGAAGTACCTTTGGCGAAGGGGGGGGGGCTCTCGCTCCGTTCACGCCGACGACTATCATCCGGGGTCGGCGCTAACCGCGTCACCTGAAGTTTCCCTGAGCTTTCACTTCATCCCTTCTCACTGCTCCGTAAAACAGCCGGCTGTTAGGTTGGCGAAATATATCTCCTGCCTGAGATCCGGAATCGGGTTGCTCGGATGCGAAGGATCACAGCGACCACCCGAAGATGCCTTCCCTGAGGTCTGCAACACCGCCGTCTTTACTGCTTACGCCGCACATAAGTCGAACCATGTTTATGCTTGTTAAACGATCATTTCAAGCCACGATGCGCTAAGGTTTAAAGCTTAGTTTCTGTATTGCAGGGCCAAGAACACAACGTTAGGAGATATAATGAGCCTCTTTTTTGTTTAAGAGAGAAGTGTCTTGCAGGACTAATATGCTAAGTTGAAAAAATCAGCGCAAACACGTAGGGCAACCACAAAGAAAAGGCGAGACAAGCACTGGCGCTGTATATGCCAAGGCCAGTGCTTGTTTCGTCTCTTCTTTGTGGTTGTTTATGTGCATGCGCTGATGTTTTCACCTTAAAATACTATGTAGAAACTAGCCCCAACCGAAGTTTTATTCAAGTTACAGCAAGAAATTCGGTATCTCTTAAATGCAGAATGGTGCAAAGGTAGAATACATAAATAACAGAAAAGTAGCCCACCGAAGCCTCTCTGGCGAGCTCGGGCCTCCAGCTGATCTCGGATGACAGGAAACGCTTCTCCTTCAGGCCGAGCTTGATCAGGATGTCGGACACGCTGCGTCCCAGTGTCGTGTGGGACAGCCGAATCTCGCGCTTGTCCATCGAAGCCGTGGCTGACATCTTGGCCGTCGACGCGTCTGTCGGAACAAGACGTATAAATAGGAACTTAGCAAACGACGACGTGTCATGCTGAGTGCTTTGTGGAAGAATGGTGCATTGATAAAGTGAACGTGTCGGCTAGTCGGTTGACCATATCGAACTAGTACAAGCCGTGCGCTGCATGTGGTTGTTGTGTGTGCCTCTTCTGCGTCCTCGTCTTTCGCGCGGTTCCCTAGTTCTAGCATTGAGTTCTGCATGAAGTTTTCAAAAAGCGTAGCAGTGTCGGAATCCGGGAAACTCGGCCCAGAAAAGGGCGCAACATAGTAAGCGGACAAATGGAAACACGGATTGTAGACATTAAATGAAGCTGGCATGCTACGCAGTATGCAGAGACAACCTGTTCATAATGTGCTAGCACTTGTAAGTGATGATTCCTAACAAAGAAATTACAAACAATTATTCGAATAATGAAATATAGAATTGTAAGAACACATTTAAATATACCTATACCAGTGTCCTTTCACGAAATTATGCACCACCTAAAAAATTTTTACACACACACCACCTGAGCGACAAGGTGAAGCAGTCGTCTTCAGCGCCATGAATATTGACTTCCGTTGCATATATGTATATATATAAAGCACTAGAAAGCATCTAATCTCCGATATGCGGATACGCTTGGCGGGAATGTTGTACAGAGAAAAGAGTGTTTATTTGAGCTGATTGGCACATCTCACAAGCAACACCTGAAAACAGTGCGACACAGGGGACAAAATTACCAAGGAGGAAAAAAAAATTGTCAAGCTGATCTTTTTTTTTTCTTTTCATGTGTATTCCTTTCTTACATATTTGTATACCACTCCTGTAAATCAAGGATTTGTATGTTAGCGCTCTGTCCTATGGTTATTTTGCGGTGTCCTCTGCTGCCCTGTTCCAAGCTGTTGTTTGCCATCTTAGATAGATTAGATTCTGGAGCCTTACAGGCCAAAAGCATGATATAACTATGAGGCACGCCGTAGTGAGGAACTCCGGATTAAATTGGACTACCTTGTTTTCTTTAAAGGGCGCCAAGGTTTAGGTACGCGAACATTTTTTTTTTTGCATTTCGTCCTCATTGAAACGCGACTGCCGCAGTCGGGATTCGGTCCCGCGACCTCGAGCTCCGCGGCGCAAAGCCATAGTCACTACGTCACCACGGCGTCTGTTCAACACGTAGTACGAAGGCAAATAGCCAATGAGTCAGGCGCCCAGCGATCCCCTACGTTGAGCATGAAATCTCACCAGATCCCGTGAACACGAGCTCCATATTGCTGTGCCTCTTGTTCACCCGCAGGTGCGTCTTGGTTGGCGGAAGCTCGTTCAGCTGGTGCTGCAGGGACATGCCGAATTCCTGGCCTCGATCGTACATTTCACCCTTGAGCTGGTTGTTGTCGCGTCCGCTTCGGAGCTGTAGAACCGAACAGAGCAATTGTTGTATCTTTCAGTATGGCGACTATGAAACTAAGAAATAAGCAAACAAGGTTAGTGACCATTGAGGTACCACAAGGACAACGTTTATTGTAAGCGTCATGCGTTCAATAAACGGTTTTGCGTAGGCGAGTTGGAACTTGAACATGGAGCGCCAAGTTGCACTGCATAGGTGATACGAAACACTGTGTGGGAAAAAAAAAAAAAAAATACGCCGACACCCTCAAGACGAGGCGCAAACCAAAAACTGTTTGTTCACACCAAAATGTCCTGTGCATTGGAATGTGCATCAGCAGTCCGACCATAGACATGGAAAATTCTCTGCTAAAGCTAGATAAACGAACTAGTAAGCAGTATTATTTGTAATGGAGCATGTGGTGTCTGCATTCCCGTCCTGGTTGTTTTTTGTGGGCATGCACATATACCTCGCCTTTTGGGTGTGGAGAAGCAGTCGTTAGTTAGCGCACCATCTTGCATCTGTCCATGTTTTTTTTTTTCATGCATGTTTCGCATAAGCTGTGCTAAGCAACTTGACTTCCATGTCATGTCTCTTAATTAAGAGGACGAAAAGCTGGGCGAGCTGGAGAAACTGGACAGCGTAACAGCGCGAACGGACGACACAGAAACATGAAGAGGGCAACGGGACAAGCGCCGACTCACAGAAAATAGGTTCTGTATACCATACGGTCACATTTGTTTTCAAATGGGCGAGGTTTTCAAACAGAGAAGAGCGATGGCATCGCGTATGCGTTTTTTTTAACATTTGCGACAGCCTCCTCCGAATTGTTAGTATTATGTTATCGCCTCATCAGAGACTCAGTTGACTTGACTAACATTGCCGCCTCTGCGACAGCAGGACGAAATAATCATCCACAACTGTGAGTTGTGGATGATTAACGATGATGATGATGAACGCCACCTTCGTGAGCGTCATTCTGTCCCAGCACAGCCTAAGTTCGCCACGTGGACACCAATTCTTCCAATTAATGACTTAAGCCTTCTCGGGTCGATTTTGCAAGGATTTTCATTCTTGAGTGCTTTTTCCATTGGCTGAATGCTTCCGCTAATAACACGTCAAGTATCAGCAACGACTAGAATTTGCTCTTACGAGCAAATATAGCGTGGCAGCTTTTGCGAATACTTGCCCTCGTCTGTCTATAATCTATATAGTTAGTGTTTATTTTTGCGGACTGTAAATAGCCCGCGACAGTCGGTAAGGAAAACGAGAAATAGTGCTTGTTTTCTTTTTATCGCACGATTGAGAAAATGGCTACATGAGAAAGCGGCAAAGCTGATTTATATTCATGTGCCAAACTAATTGCTTTCAGGAAAGTTTCTAGCTCTCTCTACAGTTAAGTTTTGTGATGTGACTTGGCATATAAAAGAATTACGGACTATTTATGTGTCGTGCAAGGTGCGTGTGTCGCGCGGGTAAAGAAACCTGCAAAAAAAAAAAAAAAATCAGTGCAAAAAAAAAAAAAAAGAAAGCTTTGGTGGCCGTTACGCCGGCTGACACCTCCACTCGGAACTAGCCGCACTTTTCACTGGGCGCAAGCTATCGAAACTGTCTCCTTCGGATGACGGATGCCCACCACTTAGCACGGAGTGCTCAAGCTTGCAAGTGGAACGTTCCCGTTTCCTACTGCAAGCTGGTCCACGCTACAGTGTCACGACCTGCTATGATGGTTGGCTACATGAGAACAGATACCACAAAACACTGCTTTAATTCATACACAACACAGGTGTCACTGCGCACATAAATAAATACGAAACAGTGTGCCTTAGAAGATCGCTCCATCGCAAAAAAAAAAAAAAAAAGCCTTTTCTTGGCGGCAATTTGCGAACCACCAACTTTCATTTCCTGGAAGAATACTGCATATGAAGTATTGACGCACGTTTCATTGCCCTGTATGTGATAACAAAATAACATGGCCCTTGGAGTGGGATATATATATATATATATATATATATATATATTGATAGGACGCGTTTAAGATTAGATGCGCTTGGCGTTTTTCTGAATGCCAGAAACAGGCAATGGCCAAGCCGAGCGAGTGCGAGCACCAACACCAAGAAACGTCTTCTTCTTCGTCTTATATATATATATATATTGTCACCTGTAGTAGTGGGAATAGGGCAAGCGCAGAGGCGCAAGGAGAACGAAGTGCGCGTGCTAACCGCCCCATATATATATATATATATATATATATATATATATATATATAAGGAAGACAAGGATGGTAATCAGTCAAGAGTCCGGTTGGCTACCCTACGCTGGGGGAAGGGAGAAGGGAAAAAGAAAATAGAGAGAGAGAGAGAGGTATGCAGACGTGCACGGACCGTACTACAGAGTCAAAGGCGCTCGTACAAACCAGACGCGCTCAGAAAGCACAAAAGTGCCTTCACTGCCTTCTGAGCCGATGATCGGTGGGGACGGTGTTCTAGTACAATCTGTTCACTCAGGGGGCGATCGTCTAGTTTCCTGAATGCGTTGATCATAGTTTGTCTTTCTGCTTCAAGTGGGAGGTGTGCGGAAAACAAGTGTGGTAGTATTAGGCAATAGACGAAAGTGCGCCTAGCCCCACTTACAAGCACATCGATGGCCTGGCGGAGCTTGAAGATGGACGCCTTCAGCTCCTGCACGCGCATCTGGCGGTTGCGGTTCATGTAGTTGATGGTGACCTGCGCCGAGGCCTCGTCCCGGCCGTTCTTCAGTTCGGCCACGGTGCGAATGTCCATCAGGGACACAGGCTGGCGAGCGGTCAGCTCGGCGCTCAGGTGAGACCGGCCGTGGTTCTTGAGGCGCCCCTCGAGCATCACGTTGTGGCGGGCGTCGGCCGAGTACTCGAGCTCCGTCTTGCCGTGCACTTCTTCGCCGCTCACGGAACCTTCGAGGCGCATTGTGATGTCCTGCGTTCAGTGGGACATCACACTTTTAGATTAAAAGAAACTACTTCTAAAGATTCCAACATGTGCCTAAAAAGATGGCCAAAGTATAGGCCACAGAACAGTTAGTAGTTCTCTCGTGTTCGGGGCTTGCGTCAATATAGCTGTGTCTCTTGGTATCCATAGACGACTGACTTCATTGATAAGCTCGAAAAAATGCAGACCGGGGCAGTCAGAATTGTTCTTAGCAAGTATAATAGAAAACTAAGCATGAACGAAAGTAAAACTTAATTATCGTGGCTGATACAAAAAAAAAAAAGAAAAGAAAAGAAAGAAAACATGTCGACAGGCTTAGGTGAAATTTCCTGTCCAATTCTAAATGTATCGTAAAATATTCTGAAACTGGAACCGACAGGCAAAATACATTGTCGCCATCGTGTATTTCGAAGATCCACAAGCTCCCTTTCACCGGTCAGGTATTTTTGTATTCTTTTCTCGTGCAATCTATAATAGAATTAAACATTCTTTCGCCTGTTGTTGTCCATATTGTGAATAATGGTGATTTTTACTGCGCTTTATGTCTGTGAATATTGTTTTTTTGTATGCATGTAACTCCCCCACCCCCTGTTTTGTTTCTGTTGCAAGGCCCACAAGTGCGAACCAAGTACCAAAGAAATAAATGAAATAAAATAAATGGGTAAAAAAATAAAGGAACATTCTGAGATGCAACTGAATAATTAAAAGAGTGCGCACTCGTTTCAGTACCACCTGCATATGCGTACCTATATAAGCTTTATGTTATAGCCGCGATTCACGATTCAAGTTAAGAAGGAACCGTTTAACATCACTTAGCAGAAAAGCGCAGATAGTGCAAATTTACGAAACATATGCGACCAGCATAACATGGAATGGAACACAGAGTAGACACGGACAGCACAAACATTGGCGGTGGTGCCTGACTACGTTAACCTGTGCAGTCGGTATGATAATACAGATGTGGCCACTATTGTGCCCGTAGTTGTGATGGAAGTAGTTACCTTTAAGAGTACGTACGGTGGCCACAATGTCAGATTCACCCTGATCATTCATAAGGATGAAGAACTTCTACCACTTTTGTGAGCGCATACGTTATGATTTCACACTGCAACCAACTCAGAGTGCCATAAAGCTCTAACTAGACAATCACACAACTTTTCAACGGTCCTTCGAGCGCGAGGGAAAGTTGCGCAAACACCACCGCTTAAAGAATCTGCATAACTATAGATTCCGCAGTTGCTAGAGAAAACATGTGCAGTTAGAGATGCAGGGATATATGCGCGCTTACTCAAAATATATTTCTTTTGGCCGTTACTCTTGTAGTGTCACTCATTTCGTACTTCATTTAAGCTTATTCCTGAAACGCAAACAATTCAGCCATTGCAACAGTCATTAAACTATTCGAGTTTTCTTTGTCGGCGTCACTGAGAATTAAAAGTGCCTCTGAGTGATCTGGCGTGCAGAATGGCGGCTTACCTTGTTAAGCCTTGGGTGCTTGACGGAGGCAGAAATCTTGTGCGCCCAGGCCGATCTGCTGCTGAGGTTCTGGTGTTCCATCGTCAAGGTCACGTGTTTACTCTGGTCGCGGGCGGCGTCCCAGAAGAGCTCGCAGGACAAGCTGTTGACGTTCTTCCTCTGGCTTTGGCTGGCACGCACCTCGAAGGACCTCAGGGGGAAGTTCACCTTGCACGACACGTCCGTGTTGGTCAGGTCGCGCCGCGTACTGCGGGTACTTCTGAGATCGTAGGAGAATTCCTCGCCGCGGTCCTGACCCCATTTTAGCGACGCCTGATGGGCGAAACTGTAGGGGTGGTTCTGCCACAGGGTCTGCAGTTCGATGCTGCGCCGAGCCGAGTTGAACTTGGCGCTGAATTCCTTGCCGGAGTTGACGGGTTTGTAGCCTCCTTCGATTGCGAGACGCAGAGCTGGCACGTGAACAGCGAGCTCGCACCTGTGAGCGCGAAGACTTTTCACGTACTCGGCAGCACCGGCAATCTTGAGAACCTTCTCGTCATTGAGGTTAACTTCGCCGTCCACTTTGTAGAGGCTGAGCTCATACGTTGCCCGGAGAGTGCGAAGCTGCGGTGCGCTGGAGGTCGCCACGATGCTGCCTTTGAGGTCTCTTCGGTCGTGGTCGACGCTCAAGGTGGCCTTCGCAACGTCGAGGTTGCACTGGATGTCGGTTACCAGACGGGAACGACTGCTCTGCTGCAGAACTTTGAACTGCACGGAGCGGAAGCCTACGTGAGGAGTGACGAGGCTGTTGTCGAAGAGGAAGTTGAGTGGTCCGTGGTAGCTGTTGGCGTGCTTCAGTTCGTACAGCTCGTTCCTCGGTCCCTTGTATGTCGCCCGGAACGTTCGCTTTTCTCCTTCCCGACCACACGTCATGCCTGCCTCAATACGCTCCATGTTCCGGAAAGGCGTGGAAAGGGTCGTCTGCACGCTGAAAGCTCCATTCGGCTTCTTCACAGCGAGAGTAGCCAGGATTTTGCGACGTGGTCCCCACTCGTGGCTCGCGCTGATGGAGTAGTCGCGGGGGTAGAGCCGGATTTCAGCTTCGCTTGTGTAGGTGATGCCAGGGATAACGATGCTCAACCGAGGCGACATGGTTGTGAAGTCGCTGTTGTGTGTGCATGCAAAAGTTGACTCGAAGTTGGAGAGCGTTCTGGTGGGTAGGCGTCCTTGGATAGTGGCCTCCACGGATCCTTCCTGTTTTCGCAGTTTTCCCGATAGATCCGCGTTTTGAAGCCAGGAGGCCGAAGACTTCATGGTCAAGGACCAGTCAATAGCTCTGTTTTGCACATTGCTAAATCTGGCATTCACGTCGGCGAAGCGAAGAATCTCAAAAGGTGTTTCAATTTTCACGTTGCCTTCCATTGCGTTGAGGTCACGTGCCGACAAGGCCACGAAGGTATTGAAGGTTTCGCGCGGTGTGGAGAAGATAAGCGAGCATTCGATGCGGCCACTCCTGTTGTCATTTCTGAAGTTGAAACTTCCAGTCAAGGTCCTGGAGCTGAGCAATGGCGACTCGATGCTGAGCTGCGCGTCGGCGGTTCCAGAAAGGCGCTTCCAGTTTCCGGTGAGCCGATGGGTGTCTCGGGCGTTCTCAACAGTGACGGAGAGGACAGCTCCTTGCCGGCTCGTCGTGATTTCGCCTTCAGCCTTGAGGGTGTTACCGAGCAGGTAGTTGGATTCAATGTCCAGCTTACCCTTTGCCATTCGGTGGTCCCAGTTACTTTCGACGCTGATGGTGTTCATGTCGCGTTCGAAGCCCAAGCTGAGCACAGCTTTAACGCTGTCGCGGCTCCGCGATGACAGCAGAAGACGCGCAGCCGCGGGTCCCTGCCGAAGAAGAGGGCAGTTCAGTCTGATCTGCGTCTCTATGTCGGAGAGCTTGTTCTCGAAGCTGCCCTCGATGACGTGCGTCTTCAATGAGTGCTCGCCTGTTATCTTGAAATCTACGTAGTCTTTACTGGGAGCGTTCACGACGTAGCTGAAAGCTGCTCTGTTTCCGGGCAAGTTGGGACACTTAATTTCAATGGAACCTTCGTAAGGACCATTGTTTTTCAAGTTCAACACGAAGGAGTGATCTCGTCCGTTATGAGAAAGCAAAAAGTTCCCGGTAATAACCTTCAAACCTTCATTCTTTATGTTTATATCCAAGATGGAGCTCTTCTTGTTGATAGGTGAGTACTCGGTATAAAGGCTAGCCTCATTAAATGACCGTCTGACACTAATCTCGTACTTCCAGGAGGCGGCGTTTGAAGCCAGCAGCAATCGCTCCAGCTGCTCCAGTTTCTGGTATTCAGCAAGGAAGTTCACGTCACCGAGGAGGCTGGTGGGAGACTTAAGCACGAGGGAACCCTTTACGTCACTGATGCCGTTCGACTTGAGCTCTCCGGATATTTTCACAAATTCCAAGGCCTCAATAGGGGTTGCCAAGTCAATGTCAATGCGCGACTCCCGTTCAGTGTAAGCACCGGATCCCGTCAAAGAAATCTTTTGGTTCTCTTTTGCCAGTACAATACTTGCTCTCTTGTTTTCTCGAGCGAGGTCGAGGGAAGTGCTTAGACTCAACCGGCGGTATCCTTCGAAGGGAGTCGTCAGAAAGATGTCGTAAGAAAATGGAGCCACCGATTCAGTTTTTAGCGTGATGGCGCTAATTGGAGACCAACGCAGAGAGAGATTACCTTTGATGCTTCGGCTGTCTTGTTGGAGGTCGCTGTTAAACTGAAGCAATTCCATGCTTTCAATGGGGCTGCGGAACTCTAGCTTTACCGAGCGGCCGGAAGTATCCAAAAGACCATTAAGCTCAAACTTTTGTTGGTCCAATTGAACTGTACCAGAAATAGTCTTGGAGGTTGGGATAGAGCTACCGCTGAGAGTCACGTGAATGTTTCTCATCACCTGGAATGGCGTGTTGATGATAACGTTTGCCTTTACTTCACTCTCAGTTTTCAGCACTTCGGACTCGGCATTGATCGTCTTTCCTTGCCATTCCGCGTTGATCCTCGAGGTTATCTTGTCGGAGTGAAGGTTATAATCGCCATACAGCTTTTGCTTCTCAAGGCCACGGAGAGGAGTGTTCAGCGACATTTCTATGGCAGAACCGGAGCGCGTGTTCTTCAGCTCAGCGGTTAGTTCGTATTTTTTCCACTGCGACGCGAGCGACACCATTCCGTTTATTTTTCGCTCGTCAGCTGCCATGTTTCCTAGCAGTTGGATCCGCTTCGTAGCCTCGAATGGGAGTGGTAAGAGAGAAATCGATGTCGGCGCTGCGAGGTTTGTGCGAACCCGTGGCTGTGAGAGTGATGGTATTTTCGGGCCGGGGATCCCATTGTACGGACATTTCGCCAGACTTCTGCTCGTTGGCGATGTCATATTTCGCGTTAAGCGTTATAGCTTGGAGTGGCCTGATCGTGCTAGACAGTGCTAGCTTGCCTTCAGCAACAAGGTAGCCTCGTGCTCTGAGCGTACCATCAACTGAAATGAAGTTGTTGCGGTTCCATTCCAATTTAATTTTTGGTGCGATTTCCTGGCTGTTAGAACTGTACTTAGCATTTACGCTAGCAGTGTTAAGGACACGCCACGGGGAAAACATTTCAATTTTGGCCTCCGCTTCGTTGGCGTACCGAGATTGTGTGGCAGAAGCATCGATCGTCAGTGACAGCCTCTTACGGTTTTGCCATTCCATTTCGCTGCTGTGGTAGACTATATTCCTTTGGACCTGATTCTTGTTCCTGATGTTTAGCATTGGTAGGGAAGTGAATGGCGTTGACAACTCAAGATTGTGCTCGAAGTTTCCGATGTCTCGAATCATGAGGTGGTGGTTCAAGGTAAGCGACGAGCTGCTGCTTGTACACTGGAAGCTCGTGTCATAGTTGATGCCTGCTCTCGTCTGCTTCAAGTCAATGCTTATCTGTTGGTAGTCCCGCATTGGCGTTGTGATGAGCATTTTACCCGTGATTTCATGGCTTCCTCGACCAAACACGTAGTCACCGTTCGCTTCCAAGGTGAACTTCTTAGGTCCAACGACGAGATGACCAGTGGACTTAACGTTGCGATTTGTGGCGGCGTGGGAGACCTCGAGGTTAATTCGTTCGTAGTTGCGCACCGGTAGCTGGATGTGGATTAGCGAAGTGAAGTCGTGGATGGATCCAATTCTCCCTTGGCTTCGCACCGACACCTTCTTGTTGTAGGGGAGTCGTGCCGCGAAGACAGCGTTGAACTTCTCCGGGTCCATGGAGTACGATCCGCTTGCTTCGAGGTTTTCGTATCCGTACATTGGGCTCGCAAGATGTATTTTCATTTCACGGGCTACATCGTAACGCGACTTCGAGAGACTCATCATGAATCCGCCGGCAATCTTATCCCTGTTTCGGGTGGCCTCGAAGTCGGCGACAGTCTTGCGCGCGTCGTTACTGAAGCTGAGCTGCGACGTCAGTTGCTCCGCACCCTGGAACGGTGTCGTTACACGCAGCTTTCCATCGAGGCTGCCTTTCTCACCATTCCTGTTCACCTGTCCATCAATGTCAAGAGTAATTCGTTTGTAGCTGGTCCACTGTGCGACAGCCTGGCACTTGATGCTTTCAGGCGCGTGTGTGTGCTCCAGTGAAGCGGTCAGCCTCTCGTACCCTGGTACGGGAGTCAAGGCCTCGGCCTTAGCCCTCAGGAATCCGCGGCCGTAGGCGCCACTGACTTCGGCGGAAAGAACCTTGTCTTCGGCCCACCGAAGAGAAATCTTGTTGTTAGTGTCGTAGTAGGTAGCCGCGTGAACAGCTTCCAGGCTGTACTGACTATTGTATGGCGTCTGAAGTTTCACTGTCGCTTGGGCGTTTCTGCGGGCTCGGTCTGACTGGAAGAGACCATCGGTGGAAAGAGCGAGAACGCGGTTTCTTGGCAGTGTCATCTTGGCTTCCGTGTTCCACTCGCGGCCGTCGTCGTTGTGCGTCAACACGAAACCGATTTTGTCGACAGAGTAGAACGGGGTAGTAATCTGGGCGTCGGCCTTGAGGGCGCGTCGCCTGTAGTCGGGGTTCCAGTCCAGGCTTGTAGCGTAAGTCATCTTCTTGCGTGGCATCCACTCGAGCTCCCCGCGGCTGCTCACACGAAGTGGCGTGTCTACCCTGCCTTCGATCGTTGTGGCCACGCTTCCGCGGATGTCCTGCTTTGGGCACTTGACTGGCGAACTTAGCGTTGTATCCTCCCGGCACTCGAGTTACCTCGGCATTGATGCTGGCGCGCCTTGAGGCGTCGCGGGCGGCATCCCACTTACACTCGAAGTTGATTGATCGACTCTGTCTTGACGCCATCAGTTCAGCAGTGGCCAGTACGTCGCGGTAACTTCCGAGCTTCATGTTGACATTGGCGG